>NW_026908023.1:0-182046 GCF_033978785.1 Entelurus aequoreus | reverse complement strand
TTTTTTCTAAGTGTCTGATCGAGAGAAGGAAAAAGAGGTGATTTTTAGCCACTCTCGATTTTGTACTTAGAAAAAATCCAAATTTTTTTTTTTTTTTTTTCCGTTTTTTTTCTAAGTGTCTGATCGAGAGAAGGAAAAAGAGGTGATTTTTAGCCTCTCTCGATTTTGTACTTAGAAAAAATCCAATTTTTTTTTTTTTTTTTTCCGTTTTTTTTCTAAGTGTCTGATCGAGAGAAGGAAAAAGAGGTGATTTTTAGCCTCTCTCGATTTTGTACTTATAAAAAATCCAATTTTTTTTTTTTTTTTTCATTTTTTTTTCTAAGTGTCTGATCGAGAGAAGGAAAAAGAGGTGATTTTTAGCCACTCTCGATTTTGTACTTAGAAAAAATCCAAATTTTTTTTTTTTTTTTTTCCGTTTTTTTTCTAAGTGTCTGATCGAGAGAAGGAAAAAGAGGTGATTTTTAGCCACTCTCGATTTTGTACTTAGAAAAAATCCAAATTTTTTTTTTTTTTTTTTCCGTTTTTTTTCTAAGTGTCTGATCGAGAGAAGGAAAAAGAGGTGATTTTTAGCCTGTCTCGATTTTGTACTTAGAAAAAATCCAAATTTTTTTTTTTTTTTTTTCAGTTTTTTTTCTGAGTGTCTGATCGAGAGAAGGAAAAAGAGGTGATTTTTAGCCACTCTCGATTTTGTACTTAGAAAAAATCCAAATTTTTTTTTTTTTTTTTTCCGTTTTTTTTCTAAGTGTCTGATCGAGAGAAGGAAAAAGAGGTGATTTTTAGCCACTCTCGATTTTGTACTTAGAAAAAATCCAAATTTTTTTTTTTTTTTTTCCGTTTTTTTTCTAAGTGTCTGATCGAGAGAAGGAAAAAGAGGTGATTTTTAGCCTCTCTCGATTTTGTACTTAGAAAAAATCCAAATTTTTTTTTTTTTTTTTTCCGTTTTTTTTCTAAGTGTCTGATCGAGAGAAGGAAAAACAGGTGATTTTTAGCCACTCTCGATTTTGTACTTAGAAAAAATCCAAATTTTTTTTTTTTTTTTTTCCGTTTTTTTTCTAAGTGTCTGATCGAGAGAAGGAAAAAGAGGTGATTTTTAGCCTCTCTCGATTTTGTACTTAGAAAAAATCCAAAATTATTATTTTTTTTTTTCAGTTTTTTTTCTAAGTGTCTGATCGAGAGAAGGAAAAAGAGGTGATTTTTAGCCTCTCTCGATTTTGTACTTAGAAAAAATCCAATTTTTTTTTTTTTTTTTCCCATTTTTTTTCTAAGTGTCTGATCGAGAGAAGGAAAAAGAGGTGATTTTTAGCCTCTCTTGATTTTGTACTTAGAAAAAATCCAATTTTTTTTTTTTTTTTTTCATTTTTTTTTCTAAGTGTCTGATCGAGAGAAGGAAAAAGAGGTGATTTTTAGCCACTCTCGATTTTGTACTTAGAAAAAATCCAAATTTTTTTTTTTTTTTTTTCCGTTTTTTTTCTAAGTGTCTGATCGAGAGAAGGAAAAAGAGGTGATTTTTAGCCTCTCTCGATTTTGTACTTAGAAAAAATCCAATTTTTTTTTTTTTTTTTTCCGTTTTTTTTCTAAGTGTCTGATCGAGAGAAGGAAAAAGAGGTGATTTTTAGCCTCTCTCGATTTTGTACTTATAAAAAATCCAATTTTTTTTTTTTTTTTTCATTTTTTTTTCTAAGTGTCTGATCGAGAGAAGGAAAAAGAGGTGATTTTTAGCCACTCTCGATTTTGTACTTAGAAAAAATCCAAATTTTTTTTTTTTTTTTTTCCGTTTTTTTTCTAAGTGTCTGATCGAGAGAAGGAAAAAGAGGTGATTTTTAGCCACTCTCGATTTTGTACTTAGAAAAAATCCAAATTTTTTTTTTTTTTTTTTCCGTTTTTTTTCTAAGTGTCTGATCGAGAGAAGGAAAAAGAGGTGATTTTTAGCCTGTCTCGATTTTGTACTTAGAAAAAATCCAAATTTTTTTTTTTTTTTTTTCAGTTTTTTTTCTGAGTGTCTGATCGAGAGAAGGAAAAAGAGGTGATTTTTAGCCACTCTCGATTTTGTACTTAGAAAAAATCCAAATTTTTTTTTTTTTTTTTTCCGTTTTTTTTCTAAGTGTCTGATCGAGAGAAGGAAAAAGAGGTGATTTTTAGCCACTCTCGATTTTGTACTTAGAAAAAATCCAAATTTTTTTTTTTTTTTTTCCGTTTTTTTTCTAAGTGTCTGATCGAGAGAAGGAAAAAGAGGTGATTTTTAGCCTCTCTCGATTTTGTACTTAGAAAAAATCCAAAGTTATTATTTTTTTTTTTCAGTTTTTTTTCTAAGTGTCTGATCAAGAGAAGGAAAAAGAGGTGATTTTTAGCCTCTCTCGATTTTGTACTTAGAAAAAATCCAAATTTTTTTTTTTTTTTTTCCGTTTTTTTTCTAAGTGTCTGATCGAGAGAAGGAAAAAGAGGTGATTTTTAGCCTCTCTTGATTTTGTACTTAGAAAAAATCCAATTTTTTTTTTTTTTTTTTCATTTTTTTTTCTAAGTGTCTGATCGAGAGAAGGAAAAAGAGGTGATTTTTAGCCACTCTCGATTTTGTACTTAGAAAAAATCCAAATTTTTTTTTTTTTTTTTTCCGTTTTTTTTCTAAGTGTCTGATCGAGAGAAGGAAAAAGAGGTGATTTTTAGCCTCTCTCGATTTTGTACTTAGAAAAAATCCAATTTTTTTTTTTTTTTTTTTCCGTTTTTTTTCTAAGTGTCTTATCGAGAGAAGGAAAAAGAGGTGATTTTTAGCCTCTCTTGATTTTGTACTTTGAAAAAATCCAATTTTTTTTTTTTTTTTCCTTTTTTTTTTCTAAGTGTCTGATCGAGAGAAGGAAAAAGAGGTGATTTTTAGCCACTCTCGATTTTGTACTTAGAAAAAATCCAAATTTTTTTTTTTTTTTTTTCAGTTTTTTTTCTAAGTGTCTGATCGAGAGAAGGAAAACGAGGTGATTTTTAGCCTCTCTCGATTTTGTACTTAGAAAAAATCCAATTATTATTTTTTTTTTTTCCGTTTTTTTTCTAAGTGTCTGATCGATAGAAGGAAAAAGAGGTGATTTTTAGCCTCTCTTGATTTTGTACTTAGAAAAAATCCAATTTTTTTTTTTTTTTTTTCTTTTTTTTTTCTAAGTGTCTGATCGAGAGAAGGAAAAAGAGGTGATTTTTAGCCTCTCTCGATTTTGTACTTAGAAAAAATCCAATTTTTTTTTTTTTTTTTTCCGTTTTTTTTCTAAGTGTCTGATCGAGAGAAGGTAAAAGAGGTGATTTTTAGCCTCTTTTGATTTTGTACTTAGAAAAAAATCCATTTTTTTTTTTTTTTTTTCATTTTTTTTTCTAAGTGTCTGATCGAGAGAAGGAAAAAGAGGTGATTTTTAGCCACTCTCGATTTTGTACTTAGAAAAAATCCAATTTTTTTTTTTTTTTTCCGTTTTTTTTCTAAGTGTCTGATCGAGAGAAGGAAAAAGAGGTGATTTTTAGCCTCTCTTGATTTTGTACTTAGAAAAAATCCAATTTATTTTATTTTTTTTATTTTTTTTTTCTAAGTGTCTGATCGAGAGAAGGAAAAAGAGGTGATTTTTAGCCACTCTCGATTTTGTACTTAGAAAAAATCCAAATTTTTTTTTTTTTTTTTTCCGTTTTTTTTCTAAGTGTCTGATCGAGAGAAGGAAAAAGAGGTGATTTTTAGCCTCTCTCGATTTTGTACTTAGAAAAAATCCAAATTTTTTTTTTTTTTTTTCCGTTTTTTTTCTAAGTGTCTGATCGAGAGAAGGAAAAAGAGGTGATTTTTAGCCTCTCTCGATTTTGTACTTAAAAAAAATCCAATTTTTTTTTTTTTTTTTCATTTTTTTTTCTAAGTGTCTGATCGAGAGAAGGGAAAAGAGGTGATTTTTAGCCACTCTCGATTTTGTACTTAGAAAAAATCCCAATTTTTTTTTTTTTTTTTTCCGTTTTTTTTCTAAGTGTCTGATCGAGAGAAGGAAAAAGAGGTGATTTTTAGCCTCTCTCGATTTTGTACTTAGAAAAAATACAATTTTTTTTTTTTTTTTTCCTTTTTTTTTCTAAGTGTCTGATCGAGAGAAGGAAAAAGAGGTGATTTTTAGCCTCTCTTGATTTTGTACTTAGAAAAAATCCAATTATTATTTTTTTTTTTTCATTTTTTTTTCTAAGTGTTTGATCGAGAGAAGGAAAAAGAGGTGATTTTTAGCCTCTCTCGATTTTGTACTTAGAAAAAATCCAATTTTTTTTTTTTTTTTTTCATTTTTTTTTAAGTGTCTGATCGAGAGAAGGAAAAAGAGGTGATTTTTAGCCACTCTCGATTTTGTACTTAGAAAAAATCCAAATTTTTTTTTTTTTTTTTCCGTTTTTTTTCTAAGTGTCTGATCGAGAGAAGGAAAAAGAGGTGATTTTTAGCCTCTCTCGATTTTGTACTTAGAAAAAATCAAAAAAATTTTTTTTTTTTTTTCCGTTTTTTTTCTAAGTGTCTGATCGAGAGAAGGAAAAAGAGGTGATTTTTAGCCTCTCTTGATTTTGTACTTAGAAAAAATCCAATTTTTTTTTTTTTTTTTTCATTTTTTTTTCTAAGTGTCTGATCGAGAGAAGGAAAAAGAGGTGATTTTTAGCCACTCTCGATTTTGTACTTAGAAAAAATCCAAATTTTTTTTTTTTTTTTTTCCGTTTTTTTTCTAAGTGTCTGATCGAGAGAAGGAAAAAGAGGTGATTTTTAGCCTCTCTCGATTTTGTACTTAGAAAAAATCCAATTTTTTTTTTTTTTTTTTCCGTTTTTTTTCTAAGTGTCTGATCGAGAGAAGGAAAAAGAGGTGATTTTTAGCCTCTCTCGATTTTGTACTTAAAAAAAATCCAATTTTTTTTTTTTTTTTTCATTTTTTTTTCTAAGTGTCTGATCGAGAGAAGGGAAAAGAGGTGATTTTTAGCCACTCTCGATTTTGTACTTAGAAAAAATCCCAATTTTTTTTTTTTTTTTTTCCGTTTTTTTTCTAAGTGTCTGATCGAGAGAAGGAAAAAGAGGTGATTTTTAGCCTCTCTCGATTTTGTACTTAGAAAAAATACAATTTTTTTTTTTTTTTTTTCCTTTTTTTTTCTAAGTGTCTGATCGAGAGAAGGAAAAAGAGGTGATTTTTAGCCTCTCTTGATTTTGTACTTAGAAAAAATCCAATTATTTTTTTTTTTTTTTCATTTTTTTTTCTAAGTGTTTGATCGAGAGAAGGAAAAAGAGGTGATTTTTAGCCTCTCTCGATTTTGTACTTAGAAAAAATCAAATTTTTTTTAATTTTTTTTCATTTTTTTTTAAGTGTCTGATCGAGAGAAGGAAAAAGAGGTGATTTTTAGCCACTCTCGATTTTGTACTTAGAAAAAATCCAAATTTTTTTTTTTTTTTTTCCGTTTTTTTTCTAAGTGTCTGATCGAGAGAAGGAAAAAGAGGTGATTTTTAGCCTCTCTCGATTTTGTACTTAGAAAAAATCAAAATTTTTTTTTTTTTTTTTTCCGTTTTTTTTCTAAGTGTCTGATCGAGAGAAGGAAAAAGAGGTGATTTTTAGCCTCTCTTGATTTTGTACTTAGAAAAAATCCAATTTTTTTTTTTTTTTTTCATTTTTTTTTCTAAGTGTCTGATCGAGAGAAGGAAAAAGAGGTGATTTTTAGCCACTCTCGATTTTGTACTTAAAAAAAATCCAATTTTTTTTTTTTTTTTTCCGTTTTTTTTCTAAGTGTCTGATCGAGAGAAGGAAAAAGAGGTGATTTTTAGCCTCTCTCGATTTTGTACTTAGAAAAAATCCAAAATTTTTTTTTTTTTTTTTCCGTTTTTTTTCTAAGTGTCTGATCGAGAGAAGGAAAAAGAGGTGATTTTTAGCCTCTCTTGATTTTGTACTTAGAAAAAATCCAATTTTTTTTTTTTTTTTTTCTTTTTTTTTTCTAAGTGTCTGATCGAGAGAAGGAAAAAGAGGTGATTTTTAGCCACTCTCGATTTTGTACTTAGAAAAAATCCAATTTTTTTTTTTTTTTTTTCCCGTTTTTTTTTAAGTGTCTGATCGAGAGAAGGAAAAAGAGGTGATTTTTAGCCTCTCTTGATTTTGTACTTAGAAAAAATCCAATTTTTTTTTTTTTTTTCATTTTTTTTTCTAAGTGTCTGATCGAGAGAAGGAAAAAGAGGTGATTTTTAGCCACTCTCGATTTTGTACTTAGAAAAAATCCAAATTTTTTTTTTTTTTTTTTTCCGTTTTTTTTCTAAGTGTCTGATCGAGAGAAGGAAAAAGAGGTGATTTTTAGCCACTCTCGATTTTGTACTTAGAAAAAATCCAAATTTTTTTTTTTTTTTTTTCCGTTTTTTTTCTAAGTGTCTGATCGAGAGAAGGAAAAAGAGGTGATTTTTAGCCTGTCTCGATTTTGTACTTAGAAAAAATCCAAATTTTTTTTTTTTTTTTTTAAGTTTTTTTTCTAAGTGTCTGATCGAGAGAAGGAAAAAGAGGTGATTTTTAGCCACTCTCGATTTTGTACTTAGAAAAAATCCAAATTTTTTTTTTTTTTTTTTCCGTTTTTTTTCTAAGTGTCTGATCGAGAGAAGGAAAAACAGGTGATTTTTAGCCACTCTCGATTTTGTACTTAGAAAAAATCCAAATTTTTTTTTTTTTTTTTTCCGTTTTTTTTCTAAGTGTCTGATCGAGAGAAGGAAAAAGAGGTGATTTTTAGCCTCTCTCGATTTTGTACTTAGAAAAAATCCAAAATTATTATTTTTTTTTTTCAGTTTTTTTTCTAAGTGTCTGATCGAGAGAAGGAAAAAGAGGTGATTTTTAGCCTCTCTCGATTTTGTACTTAGAAAAAATCCAATTTTTTTTTTTTTTTTTCCCATTTTTTTTCTAAGTGTCTGATCGAGAGAAGGAAAAAGAGGTGATTTTTAGCCTCTCTTGATTTTGTACTTAGAAAAAATCCAATTTTTTTTTTTTTTTTTCATTTTTTTTTCTAAGTGTCTGATCGAGAGAAGGAAAAAGAGGTGATTTTTAGCCACTCTCGATTTTGTACTTAGAAAAAATCCAAATTTTTTTTTTTTTTTTTTCCGTTTTTTTTCTAAGTGTCTGATCGAGAGAAGGAAAAAGAGGTGATTTTTAGCCTCTCTCGATTTTGTACTTAGAAAAAATCCAATTTTTTTTTTTTTTTTTTCCGTTTTTTTTCTAAGTGTCTGATCGAGAGAAGGAAAAAGAGGTGATTTTTAGCCTCTCTCGATTTTGTACTTATAAAAAATCCAATTTTTTTTTTTTTTTTCATTTTTTTTTCTAAGTGTCTGATCGAGAGAAGGAAAAAGAGGTGATTTTTAGCCACTCTCGATTTTGTACTTAGAAAAAATCCAAATTTTTTTTTTTTTTTTTTCCGTTTTTTTTCTAAGTGTCTGATCGAGAGAAGGAAAAAGAGGTGATTTTTAGCCACTCTCGATTTTGTACTTAGAAAAAATCCAAATTTTTTTTTTTTTTTTTTCCGTTTTTTTTCTAAGTGTCTGATCGAGAGAAGGAAAAAGAGGTGATTTTTAGCCACTCTCGATTTTGTACTTAGAAAAAATCCAATTTTTTTTTTTTTTTTTTTCAGTTTTTTTTCTAAGTGTCTGATCGAGAGAAGGAAAAAGAGGTGATTTTTAGCCTCTCTTGATTTTGTACTTAGAAAAAATCCAATTTATTTTTATTTTTTTATTTTTTTTTTCTAAGTGTCTGATCGAGAGAAGGAAAAAGAGGTGATTTTTAGCCACTCTCGATTTTGTACTTAGAAAAAATCCAAATTTTTTTTTTTTTTTTTTCCGTTTTTTTTCTAAGTGTCTGATCGAGAGAAGGAAAAAGAGGTGATTTTTAGCCTCTCTCGATTTTGTACTTAGAAAAAATCCAAATTTTTTTTTTTTTTTTTCCGTTTTTTTTCTAAGTGTCTGATCGAGAGAAGGAAAAAGAGGTGATTTTTAGCCTCTCTCGATTTTGTACTTAAAAAAAATCCAATTTTTTTTTTTTTTTTTCATTTTTTTTTCTAAGTGTCTGATCGAGAGAAGGAAAAAGAGGTGATTTTTAGCCACTCTCGATTTTGTACTTAGAAAAAATCCCAATTTTTTTCCGTTTTTTTTCTAAGTGTCTGATCGAGAGAAGGAAAAAGAGGTGATTTTTAGCCTCTCTCGATTTTGTACTTAGAAAAAATACAATTTTTTTTTTTTTTTTTTCCTTTTTTTTTCTAAGTGTCTGATCGAGAGAAGGAAAAAGAGGTGATTTTTAGCCTCTCTTGATTTTGTACTTAGAAAAAATCCAATTATTATTTTTTTTTTTTCATTTTTTTCTCTAAGTGTTTGATCGAGAGAAGGAAAAAGAGGTGATTTTTAGCCACTCTCGATTTTGTACTTAGAAAAAATCCAAATTTTTTTTTTTTTTTTTCCGTTTTTTTTCTAAGTGTCTGATCGAGAGAAGGAAAAAGAGGTGATTTTTAGCCTCTCTCGATTTTGTACTTAGAAAAAATCCAAATTTTTTTTTTTTTTTTTCCCGTTTTTTTTCTAAGTGTCTGATCGAGAGAAGGAAAAAGAGGTGATTTTTAGCCTCTCTTGATTTTGTACTTAGAAAAAATCCAATTTTTTTTTTTTTTTTTTCATTTTTTTTTCTAAGTGTCTGATCGAGAGAAGGAAAAAGAGGTGATTTTTAGCCACTCTCGATTTTGTACTTAAAAAAAATCCAATTTTTATTTTTTTTTTTCCGTTTTTTTTCTAAGTGTCTGATCGAGAGAAGGAAAAAGAGGTGATTTTTAGCCTGTCTCGATTTTGTACTTAGAAAAAATCCAAATTTTTTTTTTTTTTTTTCCGTTTTTTTTCTAAGTGTCTGATCGAGAGAAGGAAAAAGAGGTGATTTTTAGCCTCTCTCGATTTTGTACTTAGAAAAAATCCAAATTTTTTTTTTTTTTTTTCCCGTTTTTTTTCTAAGTGTCTGATCGAGAGAAGGAAAAAGAGGTGATTTTTAGCCTCTCTTGATTTTGTACTTAGAAAAAATCCAATTTTTTTTTTTTTTTTTTCATTTTTTTTTCTAAGTGTCTGATCGAGAGAAGGAAAAAGAGGTGATTTTTAGCCACTCTCGATTTTGTACTTAGAAAAAATCCAAATTTTTTTTTTTTTTTTTTCCGTTTTTTTTCTAAGTGTCTGATCGAGAGAAGGAAAAAGAGGTGATTTTTAGCCTCTCTCGATTTTGTACTTAGAAAAAATCCAATTTTTTTTTTTTTTCATTTTTTTTTCTAAGTGTCTGATCGAGAGAAGGAAAAAGAGGTGATTTTTAGCCTCTCTCGATTTTGTACTTAGAAAAAATCCAATTATTCTTTTTTTTTTTTCTTTTTTTTTTCTAAGTGTTTGATCGAGAGAAGGAAAAAGAGGTGATTTTTAGCCTCTCTCGATTTTGTACTTAGAAAAAATCCAATTTTTTTTTTTTTTTTTTCATTTTTTTTTAAGTGTCTGATCGAGAGAAGGAAAAAGAGGTGATTTTTAGCCACTCTCGATTTTGTACTTAGAAAAAATCCAATTTTTTTTTTTTTTTTTTCCGTTTTTTTTCTAAGTGTCTGATCGAGAGAAGGAAAAAGAGGTGATTTTTAGCCTCTCTCGATTTTGTACTTAGAAAAAATCCAAATTTTTTTTTTTTTTTTTAATTTTTTTTTCTAAGTGTCTGATCGAGAGAAGGAAAAAGAGGTGATTTTTAGCCACTCTCGATTTTGTACTTAAAAAAAATCCAATTTTTTTTTTTTTTTTCCGTTTTTTTTCTAAGTGTCTGATCGAGAGAAGGAAAAAGAGGTGATTTTTAGCCTCTCTCGATTTTGTACTTAGAAAAAATCCAAATATATATTTTTTTTTTTTCCGTTTTTTTTTTAAGTGTCTGATCGAGAGAAGGAAAAAGAGGTGATTTTTAGCCACTCTCGATTTTGTACTTAGAAAAAATCCAATTTTTTTTTTTTTTTTTCCCGTTTTTTTTTAAGTGTCTGATCGAGAGAAGGAAAAAGAGGTGATTTTTAGCCTCTCTTGATTTTGTACTTAGAAAAAATCCAATTATTATTTTTTTTTTTCATTTTTTTTTCTAAGTGTTTGATCGAGAGAAGGAAAAAGAGGTGATTTTTAGCCTCTCTCGATTTTGTACTTAGAAAAAATCAAATTTTTTTTTTTTTTTTTTCATTTTTTTTTAAGTGTCTGATCGAGAGAAGGAAAAAGAGGTGATTTTTAGCCACTCTCGATTTTGTACTTAGAAAAAAATCCAATTTTTTTTTTTTTTTTTCCGTTTTTTTTCTAAGTGTCTGATCGAGAGAAGGAAAAAGAGGTGATTTTTAGCCTCTCTCGATTTTGTACTTAGAAAAAATCAAATTTTTTTTTTTTTTTTTTTCCGTTTTTTTTCTAAGTGTCTGATCGAGAGAAGGAAAAAGAGGTGATTTTTAGCCTCTCTTGATTTTGTACTTAGAAAAAATCCAATTTTTTTTTTTTTTTTTTCATTTTTTTTTCTAAGTGTCTGATCGAGAGAAGGAAAAAGAGGTGATTTTTAGCCACTCTCGATTTTGTACTTAAAAAAAATCCAATTTTTTTTTTTTTTTTCCGTTTTTTTTCTAAGTGTCTGATCGAGAGAAGGAAAAAGAGGTGATTTTTAGCCTCTCTCGATTTTGTACTTAGAAAAAATCCAATTATTATTTTTTTTTTTTCTTTTTTTTTTCTAAGTGTTTGATCGAGAGAAGGAAAAAGAGGTGATTTTTAGCCTCTCTCGATTTTGTACTTAGAAAAAATCCAATTTTTTTTTTTTTTTTTTCATTTTTTTTTAAGTGTCTGATCGAGAGAAGGAAAAAGAGGTGATTTTTAGCCACTCTCGATTTTGTACTTAGAAAAAATCCAATTTTTTTTTTTTTTTTTTTCCGTTTTTTTTCTAAGTGTCTGATCGAGAGAAGGAAAAAGAGGTGATTTTTAGCCTCTCTCGATTTTGTACTTAGAAAAAATCCAAATTTTTTTTTTTTTTTTTCCCGTTTTTTTTCTAAGTGTCTGATCGAGAGAAGGAAAAAGAGGTGATTTTTAGCCTCTCTTGATTTTGTACTTAGAAAAAATCCAATTTTTTTTTTTTTTTTTTCATTTTTTTTTCTAAGTGTCTGATCGAGAGAAGGAAAAAGAGGTGATTTTTAGCCACTCTCGATTTTGTACTTAAAAAAAATCCAATTTTTTTTTTTTTTTTCCGTTTTTTTTCTAAGTGTCTGATCGAGAGAAGGAAAAAGAGGTGATTTTTAGCCTCTCTCGATTTTGTACTTAGAAAAAATCCAAATTTTTTTTTTTTTTTTTTCCGTTTTTTTTCTAAGTGTCTGATCGAGAGAAGGAAAAAGAGGTGATTTTTAGCCACTCTCGATTTTGTACTTAGAAAAAATCCAATTTTTTTTTTTTTTTTTCCCGTTTTTTTTTAAGTGTCTGATCGAGAGAAGGAAAAAGAGGTGATTTTTAGCCACTCTCGATTTTGTACTTAGAAAAAATCCAAATTTTTTTTTTTTTTTTTCCGTTTTTTTTCTAAGTGTCTGATCGAGAGAAGGAAAAAGAGGTGATTTTTAGCCTCTCTCGATTTTGTACTTAGAAAAAATCAAAAATTTTTTTTTTTTTTTTTCCGTTTTTTTTCTAAGTGTCTGATCGAGAGAAGGAAAAATAGGTGATTTTTAGCCTCTCTTGATTTTGTACTTAGAAAAAATCCAATTTTTTTTTTTTTTTTTTCATTTTTTTTTCTAAGTGTCTGATCGAGAGAAGGAAAAAGAGGTGATTTTTAGCCACTCTCGATTTTGTACTTAAAAAAAATCCAATTTTTTTTTTTTTTTTTCCGTTTTTTTTCTAAGTGTCTGATCGAGAGAAGGAAAAAGAGGTGATTTTTAGCCTCTCTCGATTTTGTACTTAGAAAAAATCCAAATTTTTTTTTTTTTTTTTTCCGTTTTTTTTCTAAGTGTCTGATCGAGAGAAGGAAAAAGAGGTGATTTTTAGCCTCTCTTGATTTTGTACTTAGAAAAAATCCAATTTTTTTTTTTTTTTTTCTTTTTTTTTTCTAAGTGTCTGATCGAGAGAAGGAAAAAGAGGTGATTTTTAGCCACTCTCGATTTTGTACTTAGAAAAAATCCAATTTTTTTTTTTTTTTTTTCCCGTTTTTTTTTAAGTGTCTGATCGAGAGAAGGAAAAAGAGGTGATTTTTAGCCTCTCTTGATTTTGTACTTAGAAAAAATCCAATTTTTTTTTTTTTTTTCATTTTTTTTTCTAAGTGTCTGATCGAGAGAAGGAAAAAGAGGTGATTTTTAGCCACTCTCGATTTTGTACTTAGAAAAAATCCAAATTTTTTTTTTTTTTTTTTTCCGTTTTTTTTCTAAGTGTCTGATCGAGAGAAGGAAAAAGAGGTGATTTTTAGCCACTCTCGATTTTGTACTTAGAAAAAATCCAATTTTTTTTTTTTTTTTTTCCGTTTTTTTTTAAGTGTCTGATCGAGAGAAGGAAAAAGAGGTGATTTTTAGCCTCTCTTGATTTTGTACTTAGAAAAAATCCAATTTTTTTTTTTTTTTTCATTTTTTTTTCTAAGTGTCTGATCGAGAGAAGGAAAAAGAGGTGATTTTTAGCCACTCTCGATTTTGTACTTAGAAAAAATCCAAATTTTTTTTTTTTTTTTTTTCCGTTTTTTTTCTAAGTGTCTGATCGAGAGAAGGAAAAAGAGGTGATTTTTAGCCACTCTCGATTTTGTACTTAGAAAAAATCCAAATTTTTTTTTTTTTTTTTTCCGTTTTTTTTCTAAGTGTCTGATCGAGAGAAGGAAAAAGAGGTGATTTTTAGCCTGTCTCGATTTTGTACTTAGAAAAAATCCAAATTTTTTTTTTTTTTTTTTCAGTTTTTTTTCTAAGTGTCTGATCGAGAGAAGGAAAAAGAGGTGATTTTTAGCCACTCTCGATTTTGTACTTAGAAAAAATCCAAATTTTTTTTTTTTTTTTTTCCGTTTTTTTTCTAAGTGTCTGATCGAGAGAAGGAAAAACAGGTGATTTTTAGCCACTCTCGATTTTGTACTTAGAAAAAATCCAAATTTTTTTTTTTTTTTTTTCCGTTTTTTTTCTAAGTGTCTGATCGAGAGAAGGAAAAAGAGGTGATTTTTAGCCTCTCTCGATTTTGTACTTAGAAAAAATCCAAAATTATTATTTTTTTTTTTCAGTTTTTTTTCTAAGTGTCTGATCGAGAGAAGGAAAAAGAGGTGATTTTTAGCCTCTCTCGATTTTGTACTTAGAAAAAATCCAATTTTTTTTTTTTTTTTTCCCATTTTTTTTCTAAGTGTCTGATCGAGAGAAGGAAAAAGAGGTGATTTTTAGCCTCTCTTGATTTTGTACTTAGAAAAAATCCAATTTTTTTTTTTTTTTTTTCATTTTTTTTTCTAAGTGTCTGATCGAGAGAAGGAAAAAGAGGTGATTTTTAGCCACTCTCGATTTTGTACTTAGAAAAAATCCAAATTTTTTTTTTTTTTTTTTCCGTTTTTTTTCTAAGTGTCTGATCGAGAGAAGGAAAAAGAGGTGATTTTTAGCCTCTCTCGATTTTGTACTTAGAAAAAATCCAATTTTTTTTTTTTTTTTTTCCGTTTTTTTTCTAAGTGTCTGATCGAGAGAAGGAAAAAGAGGTGATTTTTAGCCTCTCTCGATTTTGTACTTATAAAAAATCCAATTTTTTTTTTTTTTTTCATTTTTTTTTCTAAGTGTCTGATCGAGAGAAGGAAAAAGAGGTGATTTTTAGCCACTCTCGATTTTGTACTTAGAAAAAATCCAAATTTTTTTTTTTTTTTTTTCCGTTTTTTTTCTAAGTGTCTGATCGAGAGAAGGAAAAAGAGGTGATTTTTAGCCACTCTCGATTTTGTACTTAGAAAAAATCCAAATTTTTTTTTTTTTTTTTTCCGTTTTTTTTCTAAGTGTCTGATCGAGAGAAGGAAAAAGAGGTGATTTTTAGCCACTCTCGATTTTGTACTTAGAAAAAATCCAATTTTTTTTTTTTTTTTTTCAGTTTTTTTTCTAAGTGTCTGATCGAGAGAAGGAAAAAGAGGTGATTTTTAGCCTCTCTTGATTTTGTACTTAGAAAAAATCCAATTTATTTTTATTTTTTTATTTTTTTTTTCTAAGTGTCTGATCGAGAGAAGGAAAAAGAGGTGATTTTTAGCCACTCTCGATTTTGTACTTAGAAAAAATCCAAATTTTTTTTTTTTTTTTTTTCCGTTTTTTTTCTAAGTGTCTGATCGAGAGAAGGAAAAAGAGGTGATTTTTAGCCTCTCTCGATTTTGTACTTAGAAAAAATCCAAATTTTTTTTTTTTTTTTTCCGTTTTTTTTCTAAGTGTCTGATCGAGAGAAGGAAAAAGAGGTGATTTTTAGCCTCTCTCGATTTTGTACTTAAAAAAAATCCAATTTTTTTTTTTTTTTTTCATTTTTTTTTCTAAGTGTCTGATCGAGAGAAGGAAAAAGAGGTGATTTTTAGCCACTCTCGATTTTGTACTTAGAAAAAATCCCAATTTTTTTCCGTTTTTTTTCTAAGTGTCTGATCGAGAGAAGGAAAAAGAGGTGATTTTTAGCCTCTCTCGATTTTGTACTTAGAAAAAATACAATTATTTTTTTTTTTTTTTCCTTTTTTTTTCTAAGTGTCTGATCGAGAGAAGGAAAAAGAGGTGATTTTTAGCCTCTCTTGATTTTGTACTTAGAAAAAATCCAATTATTATTTTTTTTTTTTCATTTTTTTCTCTAAGTGTTTGATCGAGAGAAGGAAAAAGAGGTGATTTTTAGCCACTCTCGATTTTGTACTTAGAAAAAATCCAAATTTTTTTTTTTTTTTTTCCGTTTTTTTTCTAAGTGTCTGATCGAGAGAAGGAAAAAGAGGTGATTTTTAGCCTCTCTCGATTTTGTACTTAGAAAAAATCCAAATTTTTTTTTTTTTTTTCCCGTTTTTTTTCTAAGTGTCTGATCGAGAGAAGGAAAAAGAGGTGATTTTTAGCCTCTCTTGATTTTGTACTTAGAAAAAATCCAATTTTTTTTTTTTTTTTTTCATTTTTTTTTCTAAGTGTCTGATCGAGAGAAGGAAAAAGAGGTGATTTTTAGCCACTCTCGATTTTGTACTTAAAAAAAATCCAATTTTTATTTTTTTTTTTCCGTTTTTTTTCTAAGTGTCTGATCGAGAGAAGGAAAAAGAGGTGATTTTTAGCCTGTCTCGATTTTGTACTTAGAAAAAATCCAAATTTTTTTTTTTTTTTTTCCGTTTTTTTTCTAAGTGTCTGATCGAGAGAAGGAAAAAGAGGTGATTTTTAGCCTCTCTCGATTTTGTACTTAGAAAAAATCCAAATTTTTTTTTTTTTTTTCCCGTTTTTTTTCTAAGTGTCTGATCGAGAGAAGGAAAAAGAGGTGATTTTTAGCCTCTCTTGATTTTGTACTTAGAAAAAATCCAATTTTTTTTTTTTTTTTTTCATTTTTTTTTCTAAGTGTCTGATCGAGAGAAGGAAAAAGAGGTGATTTTTAGCCACTCTCGATTTTGTACTTAGAAAAAATCCAAATTTTTTTTTTTTTTTTTTCCGTTTTTTTTCTAAGTGTCTGATCGAGAGAAGGAAAAAGAGGTGATTTTTAGCCTCTCTCGATTTTGTACTTAGAAAAAATCCAATTTTTTTTTTTTTTCATTTTTTTTTCTAAGTGTCTGATCGAGAGAAGGAAAAAGAGGTGATTTTTAGCCTCTCTCGATTTTGTACTTAGAAAAAATCCAATTATTCTTTTTTTTTTTTCTTTTTTTTTTCTAAGTGTTTGATCGAGAGAAGGAAAAAGAGGTGATTTTTAGCCTCTCTCGATTTTGTACTTAGAAAAAATCCAATTTTTTTTTTTTTTTTTTCATTTTTTTTTAAGTGTCTGATCGAGAGAAGGAAAAAGAGGTGATTTTTAGCCACTCTCGATTTTGTACTTAGAAAAAATCCAATTTTTTTTTTTTTTTTTTCCGTTTTTTTTCTAAGTGTCTGATCGAGAGAAGGAAAAAGAGGTGATTTTTAGCCTCTCTCGATTTTGTACTTAGAAAAAATCCAAATTTTTTTTTTTTTTTTTCCCGTTTTTTTTCTAAGTGTCTGATCGAGAGAAGGAAAAAGAGGTGATTTTTAGCCTCTCTTGATTTTGTACTTAGAAAAAATCCAATTTTTTTTTTTTTTTTTAATTTTTTTTTCTAAGTGTCTGATCGAGAGAAGGAAAAAGAGGTGATTTTTAGCCACTCTCGATTTTGTACTTAAAAAAAATCCAATTTTTTTTTTTTTTTTCCGTTTTTTTTCTAAGTGTCTGATCGAGAGAAGGAAAAAGAGGTGATTTTTAGCCTCTCTCGATTTTGTACTTAGAAAAAATCCAAATATATATTTTTTTTTTTTCCGTTTTTTTTTTAAGTGTCTGATCGAGAGAAGGAAAAAGAGGTGATTTTTAGCCACTCTCGATTTTGTACTTAGAAAAAATCCAATTTTTTTTTTTTTTTTTCCCGTTTTTTTTTAAGTGTCTGATCGAGAGAAGGAAAAAGAGGTGATTTTTAGCCTCTCTTGATTTTGTACTTAGAAAAAATCCAATTATTATTTTTTTTTTTTCATTTTTTTTTCTAAGTGTTTGATCGAGAGAAGGAAAAAGAGGTGATTTTTAGCCTCTCTCGATTTTGTACTTAGAAAAAATCAAATTTTTTTTTTTTTTTTTCATTTTTTTTTAAGTGTCTGATCGAGAGAAGGAAAAAGAGGTGATTTTTAGCCACTCTCGATTTTGTACTTAGAAAAAAATCCAATTTTTTTTTTTTTTTTTCCGTTTTTTTTCTAAGTGTCTGATCGAGAGAAGGAAAAAGAGGTGATTTTTAGCCTCTCTCGATTTTGTACTTAGAAAAAATCAAATTTTTTTTTTTTTTTTTTCCGTTTTTTTTCTAAGTGTCTGATCGAGAGAAGGAAAAAGAGGTGATTTTTAGCCTCTCTTGATTTTGTACTTAGAAAAAATCCAATTTTTTTTTTTTTTTTTTCATTTTTTTTTCTAAGTGTCTGATCGAGAGAAGGAAAAAGAGGTGATTTTTAGCCACTCTCGATTTTGTACTTAAAAAAAATCCAATTTTTTTTTTTTTTTTCCGTTTTTTTTCTAAGTGTCTGATCGAGAGAAGGAAAAAGAGGTGATTTTTAGCCTCTCTCGATTTTGTACTTAGAAAAAATCCAATTATTATTTTTTTTTTTTCTTTTTTTTTTCTAAGTGTTTGATCGAGAGAAGGAAAAAGAGGTGATTTTTAGCCTCTCTCGATTTTGTACTTAGAAAAAATCCAATTTTTTTTTTTTTTTTTTCATTTTTTTTTAAGTGTCTGATCGAGAGAAGGAAAAAGAGGTGATTTTTAGCCACTCTCGATTTTGTACTTAGAAAAAATCCAATTTTTTTTTTTTTTTTTTCCGTTTTTTTTCTAAGTGTCTGATCGAGAGAAGGAAAAAGAGGTGATTTTTAGCCTCTCTCGATTTTGTACTTAGAAAAAATCCAAATTTTTTTTTTTTTTTTTCCCGTTTTTTTTCTAAGTGTCTGATCGAGAGAAGGAAAAAGAGGTGATTTTTAGCCTCTCTTGATTTTGTACTTAGAAAAAATCCAATTTTTTTTTTTTTTTTTTCATTTTTTTTTCTAAGTGTCTGATCGAGAGAAGGAAAAAGAGGTGATTTTTAGCCACTCTCGATTTTGTACTTAAAAAAAATCCAATTTTTTTTTTTTTTTTCCGTTTTTTTTCTAAGTGTCTGATCGAGAGAAGGAAAAAGAGGTGATTTTTAGCCTCTCTCGATTTTGTACTTAGAAAAAATCCAAATTTTTTTTTTTTTTTTTTCCGTTTTTTTTCTAAGTGTCTGATCGAGAGAAGGAAAAAGAGGTGATTTTTAGCCACTCTCGATTTTGTACTTAGAAAAAATCCAATTTTTTTTTTTTTTTTTTCCCGTTTTTTTTTAAGTGTCTGATCGAGAGAAGGAAAAAGAGGTGATTTTTAGCCTCTCTTGATTTTGTACTTAGAAAAAATCCAATTATTTTTTTTTTTTTTTCATTTTTTTTTCTAAGTGTTTGATCGAGAGAAGGAAAAAGAGGTGATTTTTAGCCTCTCTCGATTTTGTACTTAGAAAAAATCCAATTTTTTTTTTTTTTTTTTCATTTTTTTTTAAGTGTCTGATCGAGAGAAGGAAAAAGAGGTGATTTTTAGCCACTCTCGATTTTGTACTTAGAAAAAATCCAAATTTTTTTTTTTTTTTTTCCGTTTTTTTTCTAAGTGTCTGATCGAGAGAAGGAAAAAGAGGTGATTTTTAGCCTCTCTCGATTTTGTACTTAGAAAAAATCAAAAATTTTTTTTTTTTTTTTTCCGTTTTTTTTCTAAGTGTCTGATCGAGAGAAGGAAAAATAGGTGATTTTTAGCCTCTCTTGATTTTGTACTTAGAAAAAATCCAATTTTTTTTTTTTTTTTTTCATTTTTTTTTCTAAGTGTCTGATCGAGAGAAGGAAAAAGAGGTGATTTTTAGCCACTCTCGATTTTGTACTTAAAAAAAATCCAATTTTTTTTTTTTTTTTCCGTTTTTTTTCTAAGTGTCTGATCGAGAGAAGGAAAAAGAGGTGATTTTTAGCCTCTCTCGATTTTGTACTTAGAAAAAATCCAAATTTTTTTTTTTTTTTTTCCGTTTTTTTTCTAAGTGTCTGATCGAGAGAAGGAAAAAGAGGTGATTTTTAGCCTCTCTTGATTTTGTACTTAGAAAAAATCCAATTTTTTTTTTTTTTTTTTCTTTTTTTTTTCTAAGTGTCTGATCGAGAGAAGGAAAAAGAGGTGATTTTTAGCCACTCTCGATTTTGTACTTAGAAAAAATCCAATTTTTTTTTTTTTTTTTTCCCGTTTTTTTTTAAGTGTCTGATCGAGAGAAGGAAAAAGAGGTGATTTTTAGCCTCTCTTGATTTTGTACTTAGAAAAAATCCAATTTTTTTTTTTTTTTTCATTTTTTTTTCTAAGTGTCTGATCGAGAGAAGGAAAAAGAGGTGATTTTTAGCCACTCTCGATTTTGTACTTAGAAAAAATCCAAATTTTTTTTTTTTTTTTTTTCCGTTTTTTTTCTAAGTGTCTGATCGAGAGAAGGAAAAAGAGGTGATTTTTAGCCACTCTCGATTTTGTACTTAGAAAAAATCCAAATTTTTTTTTTTTTTTTTCCGTTTTTTTTCTAAGTGTCTGATCGAGAGAAGGAAAAAGAGGTGATTTTTAGCCTGTCTCGATTTTGTACTTAGAAAAAATCCAAATTTTTTTTTTTTTTTTTTCAGTTTTTTTTCTAAGTGTCTGATCGAGAGAAGGAAAAACAGGTGATTTTTAGCCACTCTCGATTTTGTACTTAGAAAAAATCCAAATTTTTTTTTTTTTTTTTTCCGTTTTTTTTCTAAGTGTCTGATCGAGAGAAGGAAAAAGAGGTGATTTTTAGCCTCTCTCGATTTTGTACTTAGAAAAAATCCAAAATTATTATTTTTTTTTTCCAGTTTTTTTTCTAAGTGTCTGATCGAGAGAAGGAAAAAGAGGTGATTTTTAGCCTCTCTCGATTTTGTACTTAGAAAAAATCCAATTTTTTTTTTTTTTTTTCCCATTTTTTTTCTAAGTGTCTGATCGAGAGAAGGAAAAAGAGGTGATTTTTAGCCTCTCTTGATTTTGTACTTAGAAAAAATCCAATTTTATTTTTTTTTTTTTCATTTTTTTTTCTAAGTGTCTGATCGAGAGAAGGAAAAAGAGGTGATTTTTAGCCACTCTCGATTTTGTACTTAGAAAAAATCCAAATTTTTTTTTTTTTTTTTCCGTTTTTTTTCTAAGTGTCTGATCGAGAGAAGGAAAAAGAGGTGATTTTTAGCCTCTCTCGATTTTGTACTTAGAAAAAATCCAATTTTTTTTTTTTTTTTTTCCGTTTTTTTTCTAAGTGTCTGATCGAGAGAAGGAAAAAGAGGTGATTTTTAGCCTCTCTCGATTTTGTACTTATAAAAAATCCAATTTTTTTTTTTTTTTTCTTTTTTTTTTCTAAGTGTCTGATCGAGAGAAGGAAAAAGAGGTGATTTTTAGCCACTCTCGATTTTGTACTTAGAAAAAATCCAAATTTTTTTTTTTTTTTTTTCCGTTTTTTTTCTAAGTGTCTGATCGAGAGAAGGAAAAAGAGGTGATTTTTAGCCACTCTCGATTTTGTACTTAGAAAAAATCCAAATTTTTTTTTTTTTTTTTTCCGTTTTTTTTCTAAGTGTCTGATCGAGAGAAGGAAAAAGAGGTGATTTTTAGCCACTCTCGATTTTGTACTTAGAAAAAATCCAATTTTTTTTTTTTTTTTTTTCAGTTTTTTTTCTAAGTGTCTGATCGAGAGAAGGAAAAAGAGGTGATTTTTAGCCTCTCTTGATTTTGTACTTAGAAAAAATCCAATTTATTTTTATTTTTTTATTTTTTTTTTCTAAGTGTCTGATCGAGAGAAGGAAAAAGAGGTGATTTTTAGCCACTCTCGATTTTGTACTTAGAAAAAATCCAAATTTTTTTTTTTTTTTTTTTTTCCGTTTTTTTTTCTAAGTGTCTGATCGAGAGAAGGAAAAAGAGGTGATTTTTAGCCTCTCTCGATTTTGTACTTAGAAAAAATCCAAATTTTTTTTTTTTTTTTTCCGTTTTTTTTCTAAGTGTCTGATCGAGAGAAGGAAAAAGAGGTGATTTTTAGCCTCTCTCGATTTTGTACTTAAAAAAAATCCAATTTTTTTTTTTTTTTTCATTTTTTTTTCTAAGTGTCTGATCGAGAGAAGGAAAAAGAGGTGATTTTTAGCCACTCTCGATTTTGTACTTAGAAAAAATCCCAATTTTTTTTTATTTTTTTTTCCGTTTTTTTTCTAAGTGTCTGATCGAGAGAAGGAAAAAGAGGTGATTTTTAGCCTCTCTCGATTTTGTACTTAGAAAAAATACAATTTTTTTTTTTTTTTTTTCCTTTTTTTTTCTAAGTGTCTGATCGAGAGAAGGAAAAAGAGGTGATTTTTAGCCTCTCTTGATTTTGTACTTAGAAAAAATCCAATTATTATTTTTTTTTTTTCATTTTTTTTTCTAAGTGTTTGATCGAGAGAAGGAAAAAGAGGTGATTTTTAGCCACTCTCGATTTTGTACTTAGAAAAAATCCAATTTTTTTTTTTTTTTTTTCCGTTTTTTTTCTAAGTGTCTGATCGAGAGAAGGAAAAAGAGGTGATTTTTAGCCTCTCTCGATTTTGTACTTAGAAAAAATCCAAATTTTTTTTTTTTTTTTTCCCGTTTTTTTTCTAAGTGTCTGATCGAGAGAAGGAAAAAGAGGTGATTTTTAGCCTCTCTTGATTTTGTACTTAGAAAAAATCCAATTTTTTTTTTTTTTTTTTCATTTTTTTTTCTAAGTGTCTGATCGAGAGAAGGAAAAAGAGGTGATTTTTAGCCACTCTCGATTTTGTACTTAAAAAAAATCCAATTTTTTTTTTTTTTTTCCGTTTTTTTTCTAAGTGTCTGATCGAGAGAAGGAAAAAGAGGTGATTTTTAGCCTCTCTCGATTTTGTACTTAGAAAAAATCCAAATTTTTTTTTTTTTTTTTTCCGTTTTTTTTCTAAGTGTCTGATCGAGAGAAGGAAAAAGAGGTGATTTTTAGCCTCTCTTGATTTTGTACTTAGAAAAAATCCAATTTTTTTTTTTTTTTTTTCTTTTTTTTTTCTAAGTGTCTGATCGAGAGAAGGAAAAAGAGGTGATTTTTAGCCACTCTCGATTTTGTACTTAGAAAAAATCCAATTTTTTTTTTTTTTTTTTCCCGTTTTTTTTTAAGTGTCTGATCGAGAGAAGGAAAAAGAGGTGATTTTTAGCCTCTCTTGATTTTGTACTTAGAAAAAATCCAATTTTTTTTTTTTTTTTTCATTTTTTTTTCTAAGTGTCTGATCGAGAGAAGGAAAAAGAGGTGATTTTTAGCCACTCTCGATTTTGTACTTAGAAAAAATCCAAATTTTTTTTTTTTTTTTTTCCGTTTTTTTTCTAAGTGTCTGATCGAGAAAAGGAAAAAGAGGTGATTTTTAGCCACTCTCGATTTTGTACTTAGAAAAAATCCAAATTTTTTTTTTTTTTTTTTCCGTTTTTTTTCTAAGTGTCTGATCGAGAGAAGGAAAAAGAGGTGATTTTTAGCCTGTCTCGATTTTGTACTTAGAAAAAATCCAAATTTTTTTTTTTTTTTTTTCAGTTTTTTTTCTAAGTGTCTGATCGAGAGAAGGAAAAAGAGGTGATTTTTAGCCACTCTCGATTTTGTACTTAGAAAAAATCCAAATTTTTTTTTTTTTTTTGTCCGTTTTTTTTCTAAGTGTCTGATCGAGAGAAGGAAAAAGAGGTGATTTTTAGCCACTCTCGATTTTGTACTTAGAAAAAATCCAAATTTTTTTTTTTTTTTTTTCCGTTTTTTTTCTAAGTGTCTGATCGAGAGAAGGAAAAAGAGGTGATTTTTAGCCTCTCTCGATTTTGTACTTAGAAAAAATCCAAAATTATTATTTTTTTTTTTCAGTTTTTTTTCTAAGTGTCTGATCGAGAGAAGGAAAAAGAGGTGATTTTTAGCCACTCTCGATTTTGTACTTAGAAAAAATCCAAATTTTTTTTTTTTTTTTTTCCGTTTTTTTTCTAAGTGTCTGATCGAGAGAAGGAAAAAGAGGTGATTTTTAGCCTCTCTCGATTTTGTACTTATAAAAAATCCAATTTTTTTTTTTTTTTTTTCCGTTTTTTTTCTAAGTGTCTGATCGAGAGAAGGAAAAAGAGGTGATTTTTAGCCTCTCTCGATTTTGTACTTATAAAAAATCCAATTTTTTTTTTTTTTTTCATTTTTTTTTCTAAGTGTCTGATCGAGAGAAGGAAAAAGAGGTGATTTTTAGCCACTCTCGATTTTGTACTTAGAAAAAATCCAAATTTTTTTTTTTTTTTTTTCCGTTTTTTTTCTAAGTGTCTGATCGAGAGAAGGAAAAAGAGGTGATTTTTAGCCACTCTCGATTTTGTACTTAGAAAAAATCCAAATTTTTTTTTTTTTTTTTTCAGTTTTTTTTCTAAGTGTCTGATCGAGAGAAGGAAAAAGAGGTGATTTTTAGCCTCTCTCGATTTTGTACTTAGAAAAAATCCAAATTTTTTTTTTTTTTTTCAGTTGTTTTTCTAAGTGTCTGATCGAGAGAAGGAAAAAGAGGTGATTTTTAGCCTCTCTCGATTTTGTACTTAGAAAAAATCCAAATTTTTTTTTTTTTTTTCCGTATTTTTTCTAAGTGTCTGATCGATAGAAGGAAAAAGAGGTGATTTTTAGCCTCTCTTGATTTTGTACTTAGAAAAAATCCAATTTTTCTTTTTTTTTTTCTTTTTTTTTTCTAAGTGTCTGATCGAGAGAAGGAAAAAGAGGTGATTTTTAGCCTCTCTCGATTTTGTACTTAGAAAAAATCCAATTTTTTTTTTTTTTTTTTCCGTTTTTTTTCTAAGTGTCTGATCGAGAGAAGGAAAAAGAGGTGATTTTTAGCCTCTCTCGATTTTGTACTTAGAAAAAATCCAAATTTTATTTTATTTTTTTTCCGTTTTTTTTCTAAGTGTCTGATCGAGAGAAGGAAAAAGAGGTGATTTTTAGCCTCTCTTGATTTTGTACTTAGAAAAAAATCCAATTTTTTTTTTTTTTTTTCCGTTTTTTTTCTAAGTGTCTGATCGAGAGAAGGAAAAAGAGGTGATTTTTAGCCTCTCTTGATTTTGTACTTAGAAAAAATCCAATTTATTTTTTTTTTTTAATTTTTTTTTTCTAAGTGTCTGATCGAGAGAAGGAAAAAGAGGTGATTTTTAGCCTCTCTCGATTTTGTACTTAGAAAAAATCCAAATTTTTTTTTTTTTTTTTCCGTTTTTTTTCCAAGTGTCTGATCGAGAGAAGGAAAAAGAGGTGATTTTTAGCCTCTCTTGATTTTGTACTTAGAAAAAATCCAATTATTTTTTTTTTTTCATTTTTTTTCCTAAGTGTCTGATCGAGAGAAGGAAAAAGAGGTGATTTTTAGCCACTCTCGATTTTGTACTTAGAAAAAATCCAAATTTTTTTTTTTTTTTTTTCCGTTTTTTTTCTAAGTGTCTGATCGAGAGAAGGAAAAAGAGGTGATTTTTAGCCTGTCTCGATTTTGTACTTAGAAAAAATCCAAAATATATTTTTTTTTTTTTCAGTTTTTTTTCTGAGTGTCTGATCGAGAGAAGGAAAAACAGGTGATTTTTAGCCACTCTCGATTTTGTACTTAGAAAAAATCCAAATTTTTTTTTTTTTTTTTTCCGTTTTTTTTCTAAGTGTCTGATCGAGAGAAGGAAAAAGAGGTGATTTTTAGCCACTCTCGATTTTGTACTTAGAAAAAATCCAAATTTTTTTTTTTTTTTTTCCGTTTTTTTTCTAAGTGTCTGATCGAGAGAAGGAAAAAGAGGTGATTTTTAGCCTCTCTCGATTTTGTACTTAGAAAAAATCCAAAATTATTATTTTTTTTTTTCAGTTTTTTTTCTAAGTGTCTGATCGAGAGAAGGAAAAAGAGGTGATTTTTAGCCTCTCTCGATTTTGTACTTAGAAAAAATCCAAATTTTTTTTTTTTTTTTTCCGTTTTTTTTCTAAGTGTCTGATCGAGAGAAGGAAAAAGAGGTGATTTTTAGCCTCTCTTGATTTTGTACTTAGAAAAAATCCAATTTTTTTTTTTTTTTTTTCATTTTTTTTTCTAAGTGTCTGATCGAGAGAAGGAAAAAGAGGTGATTTTTAGCCACTCTCGATTTTGTACTTAGAAAAAATCCAAATTTTTTTTTTTTTTTTTTCCGTTTTTTTTCTAAGTGTCTGATCGAGAGAAGGAAAAAGAGGTGATTTTTAGCCTCTCTCGATTTTGTACTTAGAAAAAATCCAATTTTTTTTTTTTTTTTTCCCGTTTTTTTTCTAAGTGTCTGATCGAGAGAAGGAAAAAGAGGTGATTTTTAGCCTCTCTCGATTTTGTACTTAGAAAAAATCCAATTATTTTTTTTTTTTTTCATTTTTTTTTCTAAGTGTCTGATCGAGAGAAGGAAAAAGAGGTGATTTTTAGCCACTCTCGATTTTGTACTTAGAAAAAATCCAAATTTTTTTTTTTTTTTTTCCCGATTTTTTTGTAAGTGTCTGATCGAGAGACGGAAAAAGAGGTGATTTTTAGCCACTCTCGATTTTGTACTAAGAAAAAATCCAAATTTTTTTTTTTTTTTTTTCCGTTTTTTTTCTAAGTGTCTGATCGAGAGAAGGAAAAAGAGGTGATTTTTAGCCTGTCTCGATTTTGTACTTAGAAAAAATCCAAAATTTTTTTTTTTTTTTTTCAGTTTTTTTTCTGAGTGTCTGATCGAGAGAAGGAAAAAGAGGTGATTTTTAGCCACTCTCGATTTTGTACTTAGAAAAAATCCAAATTTTTTTTTTTTTTTTTTTCCTTTTTTTTCTAAGTGTCTGATCGAGAGAAGGAAAAAGAGGTGATTTTTAGCCACTCTCGATTTTGTACTTAGAAAAAATCCATTTTTTTTTTTTTTTTTTCCGTTTTTTTTCTAAGTGTCTGATCGAGAGAAGGAAAAAGAGGTGATTTTTAGCCTCTCTCGATTTTGTACTTAGAAAAAATCCAAAATTATTATTTTTTTTTTTCAGTTTTTTTTCTAAGTGTCTGATCGAGAGAAGGAAAAAGAGGTGATTTTTAGCCTCTCTCGATTTTGTACTTAGAAAAAATCCAATTTTTTTTTTTTTTTTTTCCGTTTTTTTTCTAAGTGTCTGATCGAGAGAAGGAAAAAGAGGTGATTTTTAGCCTCTCTTGATTTTGTACTTAGAAAAAATCCAATTTTTTTTTTTTTTTTTTCATTTTTTTTTCTAAGTGTCTGATCGAGAGAAGGAAAAAGAGGTGATTTTTAGCCACTCTCGATTTTGTACTTAGAAAAAATCCAAATTATTATTTTTTTTTTTTCCGTTTTTTTTCTAAGTGTCTGATCGAGAGAAGGAAAAAGAGGTGATTTTTAGCCTCTCTCGATTTTGTACTTAGAAAAAATCCAATTTTTTTTTTTTTTCATTTTTTTTTCTAAGTGTCTGATCGAGAGAAGGAAAAAGAGGTGATTTTTAGCCTCTCTCGATTTTGTACTTAGAAAAAATCCAATTATTATTATTTTTTTTCTTTTTTTTTTCTAAGTGTTTGATCGAGAGAAGGAAAAAGAGGTGATTTTTAGCCTCTCTCGATTTTGTACTTAGAAAAAATCCAATTTTTTTTTTTTTTTTTCATTTTTTTTTAAGTGTCTGATCGAGAGAAGGAAAAAGAGGTGATTTTTAGCCACTCTCGATTTTGTACTTAGAAAAAATCCAATTTTTTTTTTTTTTTTTTTCCGTTTTTTTTCTAAGTGTCTGATCGAGAGAAGGAAAAAGAGGTGATTTTTAGCCTCTCTCGATTTTGTACTTAGAAAAAATCCAAATTTTTTTTTTTTTTCCCGTTTTTTTTCTAAGTGTCTGATCGAGAGAAGGAAAAAGAGGTGATTTTTAGCCTCTCTTGATTTTGTACTTAGAAAAAATCCAATTTTTTTTTTTTTTTTTTCATTTTTTTTTCTAAGTGTCTGATCGAGAGAAGGAAAAAGAGGTGATTTTTAGCCACTCTCGATTTTGTACTTAAAAAAAATCCAATTTTTTTTTTTTTTTCCGTTTTTTTTCTAAGTGTCTGATCGAGAGAAGGAAAAAGAGGTGATTTTTAGCCTCTCTCGATTTTGTACTTAGAAAAAATCCAAATTTTTTTTTTTTTTTTTTCCGTTTTTTTTCTAAGTGTCTGATCGAGAGAAGGAAAAAGAGGTGATTTTTAGCCACTCTCGATTTTGTACTTAGAAAAAATCCAATTTTTTTTTTTTTTTTTTCCCGTTTTTTTTTAAGTGTCTGATCGAGAGAAGGAAAAAGAGGTGATTTTTAGCCACTCTCGATTTTGTACTTAGAAAAAATCCAATTTTTTTTTTTTTTTTTTCCGTTTTTTTTCTAAGTGTCTGATCGAGAGAAGGAAAAAGAGGTGATTTTTAGCCACTCTCGATTTTGTACTTAGAAAAAATCCAATTTTTTTTTTTTTTTTTCCCGTTTTTTTTTAAGTGTCTGATCGAGAGAAGGAAAAAGAGGTGATTTTTAGCCTCTCTTGATTTTGTACTTAGAAAAAATCCAATTTTTTTTTTTTTTTTTCATTTTTTTTTCTAAGTGTCTGATCGAGAGAAGGAAAAAGAGGTGATTTTTAGCCACTCTCGATTTTGTACTTAGAAAAAATCCAAATTTTTTTTTTTTTTTTTTTCCGTTTTTTTTCTAAGTGTCTGATCGAGAGAAGGAAAAAGAGGTGATTTTTAGCCACTCTCGATTTTGTACTTAGAAAAAATCCAAATTTTTTTTTTTTTTTTTTCCGTTTTTTTTCTAAGTGTCTGATCGAGAGAAGGAAAAAGAGGTGATTTTTAGCCTGTCTCGATTTTGTACTTAGAAAAAATCCAAATTTTTTTTTTTTTTTTTTCAGTTTTTTTTCTAAGTGTCTGATCGAGAGAAGGAAAAAGAGGTGATTTTTAGCCTCTCTCGATTTTGTACTTAGAAAAAATCCAATTTTTTTTTTTTTTTTTTCCGTTTTTTTTCTAAGTGTCTGATCGAGAGAAGGAAAAAGAGGTGATTTTTAGCCTCTCTTGATTTTGTACTTAGAAAAAATCCAATTTTTTTTTTTTTTTTTCCATTTTTTTTTCTAAGTGTCTGATCGAGAGAAGGAAAAAGAGGTGATTTTTAGCCACTCTCGATTTTGTACTTAGAAAAAATCCAAAATTTTTTTTTTTTTTTTTCCGTTTTTTTTCTAAGTGTCTGATCGAGAGAAGGAAAAAGAGGTGATTTTTAGCCTCTCTCGATTTTGTACTTAGAAAAAATCAAATTTTTTTTTTTTTTTTTTCCGTTTTTTTTCTAAGTGTCTGATCGAGAGAAGGAAAAAGAGGTGATTTTTAGCCTCTCTCGATTTTGTACTTAGAAAAAAATCCAATTTTTTTTTTTTTTTTTTCCGTTTTTTTTCTAAGTGTCTGATCGATAGAAGGAAAAAGAGGTGATTTTTAGCCTCTCTTGATTTTGTACTTAGAAAAAATCCAATTTTTTTTTTTTTTCCGTTTTTTTTCTAAGTGTCTGATCGAGAGAAGGAAAAAGAGGTGATTTTTAGCCACTCTCGATTTTGTACTTAGAAAAAATCCAATTTTTTTTTTTTTTTCCCGTTTTTTTTTAAGTGTCTGATCGAGAGAAGGAAAAAGAGGTGATTTTTAGCCTCTCTTGATTTTGTACTTAGAAAAAATCCAAATTTTTTTTTTTTTTTTTCCGTTTTTTTTCTAAGTGTCTGATCGAGAGAAGGAAAAAGAGGTGATTTTTAGCCTCTCTCGATTTTGTACTTAGAAAAAATCCAAATTTTTTTTTTTTTTTTTCCGTTTTTTTTCTAAGTGTCTGATCGAGAGAAGGAAAAAGAGGTGATTTTTAGCCTCTCTCGATTTTGTACTTAGAAAAAATCCAATTATTATTTTTTTTTTTCATTTTTTTTTCTAAGTGTCTGATCGAGAGAAGGAAAAAGAGGTGATTTTTAGCCACTCTCGATTTTGTACTTAGAAAAAATCCAAATTTTTTTTTTTTTTTTTCCGTTTTTTTTCTAAGTGTCTGATCGAGAGAAGGAAAAAGAGGTGATTTTTAGCCTCTCTCGATTTTGTACTTAGAAAAAATCCAAAATTATTATTTTTTTTTTTCAGTTTTTTTTCTAAGTGTCTGATCGAGAGAAGGAAAAAGAGGTGATTTTTAGCCTCTCTCGATTTTGTACTTAGAAAAAATCCAATTTTTTTTTTTTTTTTTCCCATTTTTTTTCTAAGTGTCTGATCGAGAGAAGGAAAAAGAGGTGATTTTTAGCCTCTCTTGATTTTGTACTTAGAAAAAATCCAATTTTTTTTTTTTTTTTTTCATTTTTTTTTCTAAGTGTCTGATCGAGAGAAGGAAAAAGAGGTGATTTTTAGCCACTCTCGATTTTGTACTTAGAAAAAATCCAAATTTTTTTTTTTTTTTTTTCCGTTTTTTTTCTAAGTGTCTGATCGAGAGAAGGAAAAAGAGGTGATTTTTAGCCTCTCTCGATTTTGTACTTAGAAAAAATCCAATTTTTTTTTTTTTTTTTTCCGTTTTTTTTCTAAGTGTCTGATCGAGAGAAGGAAAAAGAGGTGATTTTTAGCCTCTCTCGATTTTGTACTTATAAAAAATCCAATTTTTTTTTTTTTTTTTCATTTTTTTTTCTAAGTGTCTGATCGAGAGAAGGAAAAAGAGGTGATTTTTAGCCACTCTCGATTTTGTACTTAGAAAAAATCCAAATTTTTTTTTTTTTTTTTTCCGTTTTTTTTCTAAGTGTCTGATCGAGAGAAGGAAAAAGAGGTGATTTTTAGCCACTCTCGATTTTGTACTTAGAAAAAATCCAAATTTTTTTTTTTTTTTTTTCCGTTTTTTTTCTAAGTGTCTGATCGAGAGAAGGAAAAAGAGGTGATTTTTAGCCACTCTCGATTTTGTACTTAGAAAAAATCCAATTTTTTTTTTTTTTTTTTCAGTTTTTTTTCTAAGTGTCTGATCGAGAGAAGGAAAAAGAGGTGATTTTTAGCCTCTCTTGATTTTGTACTTAGAAAAAATCCAATTTATTTTTATTTTTTTATTTTTTTTTTCTAAGTGTCTGATCGAGAGAAGGAAAAAGAGGTGATTTTTAGCCACTCTCGATTTTGTACTTAGAAAAAATCCAAATTTTTTTTTTTTTTTTTTCCGTTTTTTTTCTAAGTGTCTGATCGAGAGAAGGAAAAAGAGGTGATTTTTAGCCTCTCTCGATTTTGTACTTAGAAAAAATCCAAATTTTTTTTTTTTTTTTTCCGTTTTTTTTCTAAGTGTCTGATCGAGAGAAGGAAAAAGAGGTGATTTTTAGCCTCTCTCGATTTTGTACTTAAAAAAAATCCAATTTATTTTTTTTTTTTCATTTTTTTTTCTAAGTGTCTGATCGAGAGAAGGAAAAAGAGGTGATTTTTAGCCACTCTCGATTTTGTACTTAGAAAAAATCCCAATTTTTTTCCGTTTTTTTTCTAAGTGTCTGATCGAGAGAAGGAAAAAGAGGTGATTTTTAGCCTCTCTCGATTTTGTACTTAGAAAAAATACAATTTTTTTTTTTTTTTTTTCCTTTTTTTTTCTAAGTGTCTGATCGAGAGAAGGAAAAAGAGGTGATTTTTAGCCTCTCTTGATTTTGTACTTAGAAAAAATCCAATTATTATTTTTTTTTTTTCATTTTTTTTTCTAAGTGTTTGATCGAGAGAAGGAAAAAGAGGTGATTTTTAGCCACTCTCGATTTTGTACTTAGAAAAAATCCAAATTTTTTTTTTTTTTTTTCCGTTTTTTTTCTAAGTGTCTGATCGAGAGAAGGAAAAAGAGGTGATTTTTAGCCTCTCTCGATTTTGTACTTAGAAAAAATCCAAATTTTTTTTTTTTTTTTTCCCGTTTTTTTTCTAAGTGTCTGATCGAGAGAAGGAAAAAGAGGTGATTTTTAGCCTCTCTTGATTTTGTACTTAGAAAAAATCCAATTTTTTTTTTTTTTTTTTCATTTTTTTTTCTAAGTGTCTGATCGAGAGAAGGAAAAAGAGGTGATTTTTAGCCACTCTCGATTTTGTACTTAAAAAAAATCCAATTTTTATTTTTTTTTTTCCGTTTTTTTTCTAAGTGTCTGATCGAGAGAAGGAAAAAGAGGTGATTTTTAGCCTGTCTCGATTTTGTACTTAGAAAAAATCCAAATTATTTTTTTTTTTTTCCGTTTTTTTTCTAAGTGTCTGATCGAGAGAAGGAAAAAGAGGTGATTTTTAGCCTCTCTCGATTTTGTACTTAGAAAAAATCCAAATTTTTTTTTTTTTTTTTCCCGTTTTTTTTCTAAGTGTCTGATCGAGAGAAGGAAAAAGAGGTGATTTTTAGCCTCTCTTGATTTTGTACTTAGAAAAAATCCAATTTTTTTTTTTTTTTTTTCATTTTTTTTTCTAAGTGTCTGATCGAGAGAAGGAAAAAGAGGTGATTTTTAGCCACTCTCGATTTTGTACTTAGAAAAAATCCAAATTTTTTTTTTTTTTTTTTCCGTTTTTTTTCTAAGTGTCTGATCGAGAGAAGGAAAAAGAGGTGATTTTTAGCCTCTCTCGATTTTGTACTTAGAAAAAATCCAATTTTTTTTTTTTTTCATTTTTTTTTCTAAGTGTCTGATCGAGAGAAGGAAAAAGAGGTGATTTTTAGCCTCTCTCGATTTTGTACTTAGAAAAAATCCAATTATTCTTTTTTTTTTTTCTTTTTTTTTTCTAAGTGTTTGATCGAGAGAAGGAAAAAGAGGTGATTTTTAGCCTCTCTCGATTTTGTACTTAGAAAAAATCCAATTTTTTTTTTTTTTTTTCATTTTTTTTTAAGTGTCTGATCGAGAGAAGGAAAAAGAGGTGATTTTTAGCCACTCTCGATTTTGTACTTAGAAAAAATCCAATTTTTTTTTTTTTTTTTTTCCGTTTTTTTTCTAAGTGTCTGATCGAGAGAAGGAAAAAGAGGTGATTTTTAGCCTCTCTCGATTTTGTACTTAGAAAAAATCCAAATTTTTTTTTTTTTTTTTCCCGTTTTTTTTCTAAGTGTCTGATCGAGAGAAGGAAAAAGAGGTGATTTTTAGCCTCTCTTGATTTTGTACTTAGAAAAAATCCAATTTTTTTTTTTTTTTTTTAATTTTTTTTTCTAAGTGTCTGATCGAGAGAAGGAAAAAGAGGTGATTTTTAGCCACTCTCGATTTTGTACTTAAAAAAAATCCAATTTTTTTTTTTTTTTTCCGTTTTTTTTCTAAGTGTCTGATCGAGAGAAGGAAAAAGAGGTGATGTTTAGCCTCTCTCGATTTTGTACTTAGAAAAAATCCAAATATATATTTTTTTTTTTTCCGTTTTTTTTTTAAGTGTCTGATCGAGAGAAGGAAAAAGAGGTGATTTTTAGCCACTCTCGATTTTGTACTTAGAAAAAATCCAATTTTTTTTTTTTTTTTCCCGTTTTTTTTTAAGTGTCTGATCGAGAGAAGGAAAAAGAGGTGATTTTTAGCCTCTCTTGATTTTGTACTTAGAAAAAATCCAATTATTATTTTTTTTTTTTCATTTTTTTTTCTAAGTGTTTGATCGAGAGAAGGAAAAAGAGGTGATTTTTAGCCTCTCTCGATTTTGTACTTAGAAAAAATCAAATTTTTTTTTTTTTTTTTTCATTTTTTTTTAAGTGTCTGATCGAGAGAAGGAAAAAGAGGTGATTTTTAGCCACTCTCGATTTTGTACTTAGAAAAAAATCCAAATTTTTTTTTTTTTTTTCCGTTTTTTTTCTAAGTGTCTGATCGAGAGAAGGAAAAAGAGGTGATTTTTAGCCTCTCTCGATTTTGTACTTAGAAAAAATCAAATTTTTTTTTTTTTTTTTTTCCGTTTTTTTTCTAAGTGTCTGATCGAGAGAAGGAAAAAGAGGTGATTTTTAGCCTCTCTTGATTTTGTACTTAGAAAAAATCCAATTTTTTTTTTTTTTTTTTCATTTTTTTTTCTAAGTGTCTGATCGAGAGAAGGAAAAAGAGGTGATTTTTAGCCACTCTCGATTTTGTACTTAAAAAAAATCCAATTTTTTTTTTTTTTTTCCGTTTTTTTTCTAAGTGTCTGATCGAGAGAAGGAAAAAGAGGTGATTTTTAGCCTCTCTCGATTTTGTACTTAGAAAAAATCCAATTATTATTTTTTTTTTTTCTTTTTTTTTTCTAAGTGTTTGATCGAGAGAAGGAAAAAGAGGTGATTTTTAGCCTCTCTCGATTTTGTACTTAGAAAAAATCCAATTTTTTTTTTTTTTTTTTCATTTTTTTTTAAGTGTCTGATCGAGAGAAGGAAAAAGAGGTGATTTTTAGCCACTCTCGATTTTGTACTTAGAAAAAATCCAATTTTTTTTTTTTTTTTTTTCCGTTTTTTTTCTAAGTGTCTGATCGAGAGAAGGAAAAAGAGGTGATTTTTAGCCTCTCTCGATTTTGTACTTAGAAAAAATCCAAATTTTTTTTTTTTTTTTTCCCGTTTTTTTTCTAAGTGTCTGATCGAGAGAAGGAAAAAGAGGTGATTTTTAGCCTCTCTTGATTTTGTACTTAGAAAAAATCCAATTTTTTTTTTTTTTTTTTCATTTTTTTTTCTAAGTGTCTGATCGAGAGAAGGAAAAAGAGGTGATTTTTAGCCACTCTCGATTTTGTACTTAAAAAAAATCCAATTTTTTTTTTTTTTTCCGTTTTTTTTCTAAGTGTCTGATCGAGAGAAGGAAAAAGAGGTGATTTTTAGCCTCTCTCGATTTTGTACTTAGAAAAAATCCAAATTTTTTTTTTTTTTTTTTCCGTTTTTTTTCTAAGTGTCTGATCGAGAGAAGGAAAAAGAGGTGATTTTTAGCCACTCTCGATTTTGTACTTAGAAAAAATCCAATTTTTTTTTTTTTTTTTTCCCGTTTTTTTTTAAGTGTCTGATCGAGAGAAGGAAAAAGAGGTGATTTTTAGCCTCTCTTGATTTTGTACTTAGAAAAAATCCAATTATTATTTTTTTTTTTTCATTTTTTTTTCTAAGTGTTTGATCGAGAGAAGGAAAAAGAGGTGATTTTTAGCCTCTCTCGATTTTGTACTAAGAAAAAATCCAATTTTTTTTTTTTTTTTTTCATTTTTTTTTAAGTGTCTGATCGAGAGAAGGAAAAAGAGGTGATTTTTAGCCACTCTCGATTTTGTACTTAGAAAAAATCCAAATTTTTTTTTTTTTTTTTCCGTTTTTTTTCTAAGTGTCTGATCGAGAGAAGGAAAAAGAGGTGATTTTTAGCCTCTCTCGATTTTGTACTTAGAAAAAATCAAAAATTTTTTTTTTTTTTTTTCCGTTTTTTTTCTAAGTGTCTGATCGAGAGAAGGAAAAATAGGTGATTTTTAGCCTCTCTTGATTTTGTACTTAGAAAAAATCCAATTTTTTTTTTTTTTTTTTCATTTTTTTTTCTAAGTGTCTGATCGAGAGAAGGAAAAAGAGGTGATTTTTAGCCACTCTCGATTTTGTACTTAAAAAAAATCCAATTATTTTTTTTTTTTTTCCGTTTTTTTTCTAAGTGTCTGATCGAGAGAAGGAAAAAGAGGTGATTTTTAGCCTCTCTCGATTTTGTACTTAGAAAAAATCCAAATTTTTTTTTTTTTTTTTTCCGTTTTTTTTCTAAGTGTCTGATCGAGAGAAGGAAAAAGAGGTGATTTTTAGCCTCTCTTGATTTTGTACTTAGAAAAAATCCAATTTTTTTTTTTTCTTTTTTTTTTCTAAGTGTCTGATCGAGAGAAGGAAAAAGAGGTGATTTTTAGCCACTCTCGATTTTGTACTTAGAAAAAATCCAATTTTTTTTTTTTTTTTTTCCCGTTTTTTTTTAAGTGTCTGATCGAGAGAAGGAAAAAGAGGTGATTTTTAGCCTCTCTTGATTTTGTACTTAGAAAAAATCCAATTTTTTTTTTTTTTTCATTTTTTTTTCTAAGTGTCTGATCGAGAGAAGGAAAAAGAGGTGATTTTTAGCCACTCTCGATTTTGTACTTAGAAAAAATCCAAATTTTTTTTTTTTTTTTTTTCCGTTTTTTTTCTAAGTGTCTGATCGAGAGAAGGAAAAAGAGGTGATTTTTAGCCACTCTCGATTTTGTACTTAGAAAAAATCCAAATTTTTTTTTTTTTTTTTTCCGTTTTTTTTCTAAGTGTCTGATCGAGAGAAGGAAAAAGAGGTGATTTTTAGCCTGTCTCGATTTTGTACTTAGAAAAAATCCAAATTTTTTTTTTTTTTTTTTCAGTTTTTTTTCTAAGTGTCTGATCGAGAGAAGGAAAAACAGGTGATTTTTAGCCACTCTCGATTTTGTACTTAGAAAAAATCCAAATTTTTTTTTTTTTTTTTTCCGTTTTTTTTCTAAGTGTCTGATCGAGAGAAGGAAAAAGAGGTGATTTTTAGCCTCTCTCGATTTTGTACTTAGAAAAAATCCAAAATTATTATTTTTTTTTTCCAGTTTTTTTTCTAAGTGTCTGATCGAGAGAAGGAAAAAGAGGTGATTTTTAGCCTCTCTCGATTTTGTACTTAGAAAAAATCCAATTTTTTTTTTTTTTTTTCCCATTTTTTTTCTAAGTGTCTGATCGAGAGAAGGAAAAAGAGGTGATTTTTAGCCTCTCTTGATTTTGTACTTAGAAAAAATCCAATTTTATTTTTTTTTTTTCATTTTTTTTTCTAAGTGTCTGATCGAGAGAAGGAAAAAGAGGTGATTTTTAGCCACTCTCGATTTTGTACTTAGAAAAAATCCAAATTTTTTTTTTTTTTTTCCGTTTTTTTTCTAAGTGTCTGATCGAGAGAAGGAAAAAGAGGTGATTTTTAGCCTCTCTCGATTTTGTACTTAGAAAAAATCCAATTTTTTTTTTTTTTTTTTCCGTTTTTTTTCTAAGTGTCTGATCGAGAGAAGGAAAAAGAGGTGATTTTTAGCCTCTCTCGATTTTGTACTTATAAAAAATCCAATTTTTTTTTTTTTTTTTCTTTTTTTTTTCTAAGTGTCTGATCGAGAGAAGGAAAAAGAGGTGATTTTTAGCCACTCTCGATTTTGTACTTAGAAAAAATCCAATTTTTTTTTTTTTTTTTCCCGTTTTTTTTTAAGTGTCTGATCGAGAGAAGGAAAAAGAGGTGATTTTTAGCCTCTCTTGATTTTGTACTTAGAAAAAATCCAATTATTATTTTTTTTTTTTCATTTTTTTTCTAAGTGTTTGATCGAGAGAAGGAAAAAGAGGTGATTTTTAGCCTCTCTCGATTTTGTACTAAGAAAAAATCCAATTTTTTTTTTTTTTTTTTCATTTTTTTTTAAGTGTCTGATCGAGAGAAGGAAAAAGAGGTGATTTTTAGCCACTCTCGATTTTGTACTTAGAAAAAATCCAAATTTTTTTTTTTTTTTTTCCGTTTTTTTTCTAAGTGTCTGATCGAGAGAAGGAAAAAGAGGTGATTTTTAGCCTCTCTCGATTTTGTACTTAGAAAAAATCAAAAATTTTTTTTTTTTTTTTTCCGTTTTTTTTCTAAGTGTCTGATCGAGAGAAGGAAAAATAGGTGATTTTTAGCCTCTCTTGATTTTGTACTTAGAAAAAATCCAATTTTTTTTTTTTTTTTTTCATTTTTTTTTCTAAGTGTCTGATCGAGAGAAGGAAAAAGAGGTGATTTTTAGCCACTCTCGATTTTGTACTTAAAAAAAATCCAATTTTTTTTTTTTTTTTTCCGTTTTTTTTCTAAGTGTCTGATCGAGAGAAGGAAAAAGAGGTGATTTTTAGCCTCTCTCGATTTTGTACTTAGAAAAAATCCAAATTTTTTTTTTTTTTTTTTCCGTTTTTTTTCTAAGTGTCTGATCGAGAGAAGGAAAAAGAGGTGATTTTTAGCCTCTCTTGATTTTGTACTTAGAAAAAATCCAATTTTTTTTTTTTCTTTTTTTTTTCTAAGTGTCTGATCGAGAGAAGGAAAAAGAGGTGATTTTTAGCCACTCTCGATTTTGTACTTAGAAAAAATCCAATTTTTTTTTTTTTTTTTTCCCGTTTTTTTTTAAGTGTCTGATCGAGAGAAGGAAAAAGAGGTGATTTTTAGCCTCTCTTGATTTTGTACTTAGAAAAAATCCAATTTTTTTTTTTTTTTCATTTTTTTTTCTAAGTGTCTGATCGAGAGAAGGAAAAAGAGGTGATTTTTAGCCACTCTCGATTTTGTACTTAGAAAAAATCCAAATTTTTTTTTTTTTTTTTTTCCGTTTTTTTTCTAAGTGTCTGATCGAGAGAAGGAAAAAGAGGTGATTTTTAGCCACTCTCGATTTTGTACTTAGAAAAAATCCAAATTTTTTTTTTTTTTTTTTCCGTTTTTTTTCTAAGTGTCTGATCGAGAGAAGGAAAAAGAGGTGATTTTTAGCCTGTCTCGATTTTGTACTTAGAAAAAATCCAAATTTTTTTTTTTTTTTTTTCAGTTTTTTTTCTAAGTGTCTGATCGAGAGAAGGAAAAACAGGTGATTTTTAGCCACTCTCGATTTTGTACTTAGAAAAAATCCAAATTTTTTTTTTTTTTTTTTCCGTTTTTTTTCTAAGTGTCTGATCGAGAGAAGGAAAAAGAGGTGATTTTTAGCCTCTCTCGATTTTGTACTTAGAAAAAATCCAAAATTATTATTTTTTTTTTCCAGTTTTTTTTCTAAGTGTCTGATCGAGAGAAGGAAAAAGAGGTGATTTTTAGCCTCTCTCGATTTTGTACTTAGAAAAAATCCAATTTTTTTTTTTTTTTTCCCATTTTTTTTCTAAGTGTCTGATCGAGAGAAGGAAAAAGAGGTGATTTTTAGCCTCTCTTGATTTTGTACTTAGAAAAAATCCAATTTTATTTTTTTTTTTTCATTTTTTTTTCTAAGTGTCTGATCGAGAGAAGGAAAAAGAGGTGATTTTTAGCCACTCTCGATTTTGTACTTAGAAAAAATCCAAATTTTTTTTTTTTTTTTTCCGTTTTTTTTCTAAGTGTCTGATCGAGAGAAGGAAAAAGAGGTGATTTTTAGCCTCTCTCGATTTTGTACTTAGAAAAAATCCAATTTTTTTTTTTTTTTTTTCCGTTTTTTTTCTAAGTGTCTGATCGAGAGAAGGAAAAAGAGGTGATTTTTAGCCTCTCTCGATTTTGTACTTATAAAAAATCCAATTTTTTTTTTTTTTTTTCTTTTTTTTTTCTAAGTGTCTGATCGAGAGAAGGAAAAAGAGGTGATTTTTAGCCACTCTCGATTTTGTACTTAGAAAAAATCCAAATTTTTTTTTTTTTTTTTTCCGTTTTTTTTCTAAGTGTCTGATCGAGAGAAGGAAAAAGAGGTGATTTTTAGCCACTCTCGATTTTGTACTTAGAAAAAATCCAAATTTTTTTTTTTTTTTTTTCCGTTTTTTTTCTAAGTGTCTGATCGAGAGAAGGAAAAAGAGGTGATTTTTAGCCACTCTCGATTTTGTACTTAGAAAAAATCCAAATTTTTTTTTTTTTTTTTTCAGTTTTTTTTCTAAGTGTCTGATCGAGAGAAGGAAAAAGAGGTGATTTTTAGCCTCTCTTGATTTTGTACTTAGAAAAAATCCAATTTATTTTTATTTTTTTATTTTTTTTTTCTAAGTGTCTGATCGAGAGAAGGAAAAAGAGGTGATTTTTAGCCACTCTCGATTTTGTACTTAGAAAAAATCCAAATTTTTTTTTTTTTTTTTTTTTCCGTTTTTTTTCTAAGTGTCTGATCGAGAGAAGGAAAAAGAGGTGATTTTTAGCCTCTCTCGATTTTGTACTTAGAAAAAATCCAAATTTTTTTTTTTTTTTTTCCGTTTTTTTTCTAAGTGTCTGATCGAGAGAAGGAAAAAGAGGTGATTTTTAGCCTCTCTCGATTTTGTACTTAAAAAAAATCCAATTTTTTTTTTTTTTTTCATTTTTTTTTCTAAGTGTCTGATCGAGAGAAGGAAAAAGAGGTGATTTTTAGCCACTCTCGATTTTGTACTTAGAAAAAATCCCAATTTTTTTTTTTTTTTTTTTCCGTTTTTTTTCTAAGTGTCTGATCGAGAGAAGGAAAAAGAGGTGATTTTTAGCCTCTCTCGATTTTGTACTTAGAAAAAATACAATTTTTTTTTTTTTTTTTTCCTTTTTTTTTCTAAGTGTCTGATCGAGAGAAGGAAAAAGAGGTGATTTTTAGCCTCTCTTGATTTTGTACTTAGAAAAAATCCAATTATTATTTTTTTTTTTTCATTTTTTTTTCTAAGTGTTTGATCGAGAGAAGGAAAAAGAGGTGATTTTTAGCCACTCTCGATTTTGTACTTAGAAAAAATCCAATTTTTTTTTTTTTTTTTTCCGTTTTTTTTCTAAGTGTCTGATCGAGAGAAGGAAAAAGAGGTGATTTTTAGCCTCTCTCGATTTTGTACTTAGAAAAAATCCAAATTTTTTTTTTTTTTTTCCCGTTTTTTTTCTAAGTGTCTGATCGAGAGAAGGAAAAAGAGGTGATTTTTAGCCTCTCTTGATTTTGTACTTAGAAAAAATCCAATTTTTTTTTTTTTTTTTTCATTTTTTTTTCTAAGTGTCTGATCGAGAGAAGGAAAAAGAGGTGATTTTTAGCCACTCTCGATTTTGTACTTAAAAAAAATCCAATTTTTTTTTTTTTTTTTCCGTTTTTTTTCTAAGTGTCTGATCGAGAGAAGGAAAAAGAGGTGATTTTTAGCCTCTCTCGATTTTGTACTTAGAAAAAATCCAAATTTTTTTTTTTTTTTTTTCCGTTTTTTTTCTAAGTGTCTGATCGAGAGAAGGAAAAAGAGGTGATTTTTAGCCTCTCTTGATTTTGTACTTAGAAAAAATCCAATTTTTTTTTTTTTTTTTTCTTTTTTTTTTCTAAGTGTCTGATCGAGAGAAGGAAAAAGAGGTGATTTTTAGCCACTCTCGATTTTGTACTTAGAAAAAATCCAATTTTTTTTTTTTTTTTTTCCCGTTTTTTTTTAAGTGTCTGATCGAGAGAAGGAAAAAGAGGTGATTTTTAGCCTCTCTTGATTTTGTACTTAGAAAAAATCCAATTTTTTTTTTTTTTTTTCATTTTTTTTTCTAAGTGTCTGATCGAGAGAAGGAAAAAGAGGTGATTTTTAGCCACTCTCGATTTTGTACTTAGAAAAAATCCAAATTTTTTTTTTTTTTTTTTCCGTTTTTTTTCTAAGTGTCTGATCGAGAGAAGGAAAAAGAGGTGATTTTTAGCCACTCTCGATTTTGTACTTAGAAAAAATCCAAATTTTTTTTTTTTTTTTTTCCGTTTTTTTTCTAAGTGTCTGATCGAGAGAAGGAAAAAGAGGTGATTTTTAGCCTGTCTCGATTTTGTACTTAGAAAAAATCCAAATTTTTTTTTTTTTTTTTTCAGTTTTTTTTCTAAGTGTCTGATCGAGAGAAGGAAAAAGAGGTGATTTTTAGCCACTCTCGATTTTGTACTTAGAAAAAATCCAAATTTTTTTTTTTTTTTTGTCCGTTTTTTTTCTAAGTGTCTGATCGAGAGAAGGAAAAAGAGGTGATTTTTAGCCACTCTCGATTTTGTACTTAGAAAAAATCCAAATTTTTTTTTTTTTTTTTTCCGTTTTTTTTCTAAGTGTCTGATCGAGAGAAGGAAAAAGAGGTGATTTTTAGCCTCTCTCGATTTTGTACTTAGAAAAAATCCAAAATTATTATTTTTTTTTTTCAGTTTTTTTTCTAAGTGTCTGATCGAGAGAAGGAAAAAGAGGTGATTTTTAGCCACTCTCGATTTTGTACTTAGAAAAAATCCAAATTTTTTTTTTTTTTTTTTCCGTTTTTTTTCTAAGTGTCTGATCGAGAGAAGGAAAAAGAGGTGATTTTTAGCCTCTCTCGATTTTGTACTTATAAAAAATCCAATTTTTTTTTTTTTTTTTTCCGTTTTTTTTCTAAGTGTCTGATCGAGAGAAGGAAAAAGAGGTGATTTTTAGCCTCTCTCGATTTTGTACTTATAAAAAATCCAATTTTTTTTTTTTTTTTTCATTTTTTTTTCTAAGTGTCTGATCGAGAGAAGGAAAAAGAGGTGATTTTTAGCCACTCTCGATTTTGTACTTAGAAAAAATCCAAATTTTTTTTTTTTTTTTTTCCGTTTTTTTTCTAAGTGTCTGATCGAGAGAAGGAAAAAGAGGTGATTTTTAGCCACTCTCGATTTTGTACTTAGAAAAAATCCAAATTTTTTTTTTTTTTTTTTCCGTTTTTTTTCTAAGTGTCTGATCGAGAGAAGGAAAAAGAGGTGATTTTTAGCCACTCTCGATTTTGTACTTAGAAAAAATCCAAATTTTTTTTTTTTTTTTTCAGTTTTTTTTCTAAGTGTCTGATCGAGAGAAGGAAAAAGAGGTGATTTTTAGCCTCTCTCGATTTTGTACTTAGAAAAAATCCAAATTTTATTTTTTTTTTTTCAGTTGTTTTTCTAAGTGTCTGATCGAGAGAAGGAAAAAGAGGTGATTTTTAGCCTCTCTCGATTTTGTACTTAGAAAAAATCCAAATTTTTTTTTTTTTTTTTCCGTATTTTTTCTAAGTGTCTGATCGATAGAAGGAAAAAGAGGTGATTTTTAGCCTCTCTTGATTTTGTACTTAGAAAAAATCCAATTTTTCTTTTTTTTTTTCTTTTTTTTTTCTAAGTGTCTGATCGAGAGAAGGAAAAAGAGGTGATTTTTAGCCTCTCTCGATTTTGTACTTAGAAAAAATCCAATTTTTTTTTTTTTTTTTTCCGTTTTTTTTCTAAGTGTCTGATCGAGAGAAGGAAAAAGAGGTGATTTTTAGCCTCTCTCGATTTTGTACTTAGAAAAAATCCAAATTTTATTTTATTTTTTTTCCGTTTTTTTTCTAAGTGTCTGATCGAGAGAAGGAAAAAGAGGTGATTTTTAGCCTCTCTTGATTTTGTACTTAGAAAAAAATCCAATTTTTTTTTTTTTTTTTCCGTTTTTTTTCTAAGTGTCTGATCGAGAGAAGGAAAAAGAGGTGATTTTTAGCCTCTCTTGATTTTGTACTTAGAAAAAATCCAATTTATTTTTTTTTTTTAATTTTTTTTTTCTAAGTGTCTGATCGAGAGAAGGAAAAAGAGGTGATTTTTAGCCTCTCTCGATTTTGTACTTAGAAAAAATCCAAATTTTTTTTTTTTTTTTTCCGTTTTTTTTCCAAGTGTCTGATCGAGAGAAGGAAAAAGAGGTGATTTTTAGCCTCTCTTGATTTTGTACTTAGAAAAAATCCAATTATTTTTTTTTTTTTCATTTTTTTTCCTAAGTGTCTGATCGAGAGAAGGAAAAAGAGGTGATTTTTAGCCACTCTCGATTTTGTACTTAGAAAAAATCCAAATTTTTTTTTTTTTTTTTTCCGTTTTTTTTCTAAGTGTCTGATCGAGAGAAGGAAAAAGAGGTGATTTTTAGCCTGTCTCGATTTTGTACTTAGAAATAATCCAAAATATATATTTTTTTTTTTCAGTTTTTTTTCTGAGTGTCTGATCGAGAGAAGGAAAAACAGGTGATTTTTAGCCACTCTCGATTTTGTACTTAGAAAAAATCCAAATTTTTTTTTTTTTTTTTTCCGTTTTTTTTCTAAGTGTCTGATCGAGAGAAGGAAAAAGAGGTGATTTTTAGCCACTCTCGATTTTGTACTTAGAAAAAATCCAAATTTTTTTTTTTTTTTTTCCGTTTTTTTTCTAAGTGTCTGATCGAGAGAAGGAAAAAGAGGTGATTTTTAGCCTCTCTCGATTTTGTACTTAGAAAAAATCCAAAATTATTATTTTTTTTTTTCAGTTTTTTTTCTAAGTGTCTGATCGAGAGAAGGAAAAAGAGGTGATTTTTAGCCTCTCTCGATTTTGTACTTAGAAAAAATCCAAATTTTTTTTTTTTTTTTTCCGTTTTTTTTCTAAGTGTCTGATCGAGAGAAGGAAAAAGAGGTGATTTTTAGCCTCTCTTGATTTTGTACTTAGAAAAAATCCAATTTTTTTTTTTTTTTTTTCATTTTTTTTTCTAAGTGTCTGATCGAGAGAAGGAAAAAGAGGTGATTTTTAGCCACTCTCGATTTTGTACTTAGAAAAAATCCAAATTTTTTTTTTTTTTTTTTCCGTTTTTTTTCTAAGTGTCTGATCGAGAGAAGGAAAAAGAGGTGATTTTTAGCCTCTCTCGATTTTGTACTTAGAAAAAATCCAAATTTTTTTTTTTTTTTTCCGTTTTTTTTCCAAGTGTCTGATCGAGAGAAGGAAAAAGAGGTGATTTTTAGCCTCTCTTGATTTTGTACTTAGAAAAAATCCAATTATTTTTTTTTTTTTCATTTTTTTTCCTAAGTGTCTGATCGAGAGAAGGAAAAAGAGGTGATTTTTAGCCACTCTCGATTTTGTACTTAGAAAAAATCCAAATTTTTTTTTTTTTTTTTTCCGTTTTTTTTCTAAGTGTCTGATCGAGAGAAGGAAAAAGAGGTGATTTTTAGCCTGTCTCGATTTTGTACTTAGAAATAATCCAAAATATATATTTTTTTTTTTCAGTTTTTTTTCTGAGTGTCTGATCGAGAGAAGGAAAAACAGGTGATTTTTAGCCACTCTCGATTTTGTACTTAGAAAAAATCCAAATTTTTTTTTTTTTTTTTTCCGTTTTTTTTCTAAGTGTCTGATCGAGAGAAGGAAAAAGAGGTGATTTTTAGCCACTCTCGATTTTGTACTTAGAAAAAATCCAAATTTTTTTTTTTTTTTTTCCGTTTTTTTTCTAAGTGTCTGATCGAGAGAAGGAAAAAGAGGTGATTTTTAGCCTCTCTCGATTTTGTACTTAGAAAAAATCCAAAATTATTATTTTTTTTTTTCAGTTTTTTTTCTAAGTGTCTGATCGAGAGAAGGAAAAAGAGGTGATTTTTAGCCTCTCTCGATTTTGTACTTAGAAAAAATCCAAATTTTTTTTTTTTTTTTTCCGTTTTTTTTCTAAGTGTCTGATCGAGAGAAGGAAAAAGAGGTGATTTTTAGCCTCTCTTGATTTTGTACTTAGAAAAAATCCAATTTTTTTTTTTTTTTTTTCATTTTTTTTTCTAAGTGTCTGATCGAGAGAAGGAAAAAGAGGTGATTTTTAGCCACTCTCGATTTTGTACTTAGAAAAAATCCAAATTTTTTTTTTTTTTTTTTCCGTTTTTTTTCTAAGTGTCTGATCGAGAGAAGGAAAAAGAGGTGATTTTTAGCCTCTCTCGATTTTGTACTTAGAAAAAATCCAATTTTTTTTTTTTTTTTTCCCGTTTTTTTTCTAAGTGTCTGATCGAGAGAAGGAAAAAGAGGTGATTTTTAGCCTCTCTCGATTTTGTACTTAGAAAAAATCCAATTATTTTTTTTTTTTTTCATTTTTTTTTCTAAGTGTCTGATCGAGAGAAGGAAAAAGAGGTGATTTTTAGCCACTCTCGATTTTGTACTTAGAAAAAATCCAAATTTTTTTTTTTTTTTTTTCCGATTTTTTTGTAAGTGTCTGATCGAGAGACGGAAAAAGAGGTGATTTTTAGCCACTCTCGATTTTGTACTAAGAAAAAATCCAAATTTTTTTTTTTTTTTTTTCCGTTTTTTTTCTAAGTGTCTGATCGAGAGAAGGAAAAAGAGGTGATTTTTAGCCACTCTCGATTTTGTACTTAGAAAAAATCCAAATTTTTTTTTTTTTTTTTTTCCTTTTTTTTCTAAGTGTCTGATCGAGAGAAGGAAAAAGAGGTGATTTTTAGCCACTCTCGATTTTGTACTTAGAAAAAATCCATTTTTTTTTTTTTTTTTTCCGTTTTTTTTCTAAGTGTCTGATCGAGAGAAGGAAAAAGAGGTGATTTTTAGCCTCTCTCGATTTTGTACTTAGAAAAAATCCAAAATTATTATTTTTTTTTTTCAGTTTTTTTTCTAAGTGTCTGATCGAGAGAAGGAAAAAGAGGTGATTTTTAGCCTCTCTCGATTTTGTACTTAGAAAAAATCCAATTTTTTTTTTTTTTTTTTCCGTTTTTTTTCTAAGTGTCTGATCGAGAGAAGGAAAAAGAGGTGATTTTTAGCCTCTCTTGATTTTGTACTTAGAAAAAATCCAATTTTTTTTTTTTTTTTTTCATTTTTTTTTCTAAGTGTCTGATCGAGAGAAGGAAAAAGAGGTGATTTTTAGCCACTCTCGATTTTGTACTTAGAAAAAATCCAAATTATTATTTTTTTTTTTTCCGTTTTTTTTCTAAGTGTCTGATCGAGAGAAGGAAAAAGAGGTGATTTTTAGCCTCTCTCGATTTTGTACTTAGAAAAAATCCAATTTTTTTTTTTTTTCATTTTTTTTTCTAAGTGTCTGATCGAGAGAAGGAAAAAGAGGTGATTTTTAGCCTCTCTCGATTTTGTACTTAGAAAAAATCCAATTATTATTATTTTTTTTCTTTTTTTTTTCTAAGTGTTTGATCGAGAGAAGGAAAAAGAGGTGATTTTTAGCCTCTCTCGATTTTGTACTTAGAAAAAATCCAATTTTTTTTTTTTTTTTTTCATTTTTTTTTAAGTGTCTGATCGAGAGAAGGAAAAAGAGGTGATTTTTAGCCACTCTCGATTTTGTACTTAGAAAAAATCCAATTTTTTTTTTTTTTTTTTTCCGTTTTTTTTCTAAGTGTCTGATCGAGAGAAGGAAAAAGAGGTGATTTTTAGCCTCTCTCGATTTTGTACTTAGAAAAAATCCAAATTTTTTTTTTTTTTCCCGTTTTTTTTCTAAGTGTCTGATCGAGAGAAGGAAAAAGAGGTGATTTTTAGCCTCTCTTGATTTTGTACTTAGAAAAAATCCAATTTTTTTTTTTTTTTTTCATTTTTTTTTCTAAGTGTCTGATCGAGAGAAGGAAAAAGAGGTGATTTTTAGCCACTCTCGATTTTGTACTTAGAAAAAATCCAATTTTTTTTTTTTTTTTTTCCCGTTTTTTTTTAAGTGTCTGATCGAGAAAAGGAAAAAGAGGTGATTTTTAGCCACTCTCGATTTTGTACTTAGAAAAAATCCAATTTTTTTTTTTTTTTTTTCCGTTTTTTTTCTAAGTGTCTGATCGAGAGAAGGAAAAAGAGGTGATTTTTAGCCACTCTCGATTTTGTACTTAGAAAAAATCCAATTTTTTTTTTTTTTTTTTCCCGTTTTTTTTTAAGTGTCTGATCGAGAGAAGGAAAAAGAGGTGATTTTTAGCCTCTCTTGATTTTGTACTTAGAAAAAATCCAATTTTTTTTTTTTTTTTTCATTTTTTTTTCTAAGTGTCTGATCGAGAGAAGGAAAAAGAGGTGATTTTTAGCCACTCTCGATTTTGTACTTAGAAAAAATCCAAATTTTTTTTTTTTTTTTTTTCCGTTTTTTTTCTAAGTGTCTGATCGAGAGAAGGAAAAAGAGGTGATTTTTAGCCACTCTCGATTTTGTACTTAGAAAAAATCCAAATTTTTTTTTTTTTTTTTTCCGTTTTTTTTCTAAGTGTCTGATCGAGAGAAGGAAAAAGAGGTGATTTTTAGCCTGTCTCGATTTTGTACTTAGAAAAAATCCAAATTTTTTTTTTTTTTTTTTCAGTTTTTTTTCTAAGTGTCTGATCGAGAGAAGGAAAAAGAGGTGATTTTTAGCCTCTCTCGATTTTGTACTTAGAAAAAATCCAATTTTTTTTTTTTTTTTTTCCGTTTTTTTTCTAAGTGTCTGATCGAGAGAAGGAAAAAGAGGTGATTTTTAGCCTCTCTTGATTTTGTACTTAGAAAAAATCCAATTTTTTTTTTTTTTTTTCCATTTTTTTTTCTAAGTGTCTGATCGAGAGAAGGAAAAAGAGGTGATTTTTAGCCACTCTCGATTTTGTACTTAGAAAAAATCCAAAATTTTTTTTTTTTTTTTTCCGTTTTTTTTCTAAGTGTCTGATCGAGAGAAGGAAAAAGAGGTGATTTTTAGCCTCTCTCGATTTTGTACTTAGAAAAAATCAAATTTTTTTTTTTTTTTTTTCCGTTTTTTTTCTAAGTGTCTGATCGAGAGAAGGAAAAAGAGGTGATTTTTAGCCTCTCTCGATTTTGTACTTAGAAAAAAATCCAAATTTTTTTTTTTTTTTTTCCGTTTTTTTTCTAAGTGTCTGATCGATAGAAGGAAAAAGAGGTGATTTTTAGCCTCTCTTGATTTTGTACTTAGAAAAAATCCAATTTTTTTTTTTTTTCCGTTTTTTTTCTAAGTGTCTGATCGAGAGAAGGAAAAAGAGGTGATTTTTAGCCACTCTCGATTTTGTACTTAGAAAAAATCCAATTTTTTTTTTTTTTTTTCCCGTTTTTTTTTAAGTGTCTGATCGAGAGAAGGAAAAAGAGGTGATTTTTAGCCTCTCTTGATTTTGTACTTAGAAAAAATCCAATTTTTTTTTTTTTTTTTCATTTTTTTTTCTAAGTGTCTGATCGAGAGAAGGAAAAAGAGGTGATTTTTAGCCACTCTCGATTTTGTACTTAGAAAAAATCCAAATTTTTTTTTTTTTTTTTTTCCGTTTTTTTTCTAAGTGTCTGATCGAGAGAAGGAAAAAGAGGTGATTTTTAGCCACTCTCGATTTTGTACTTAGAAAAAATCCAAATTTTTTTTTTTTTTTTTCCGTTTTTTTTCTAAGTGTCTGATCGAGAGAAGGAAAAAGAGGTGATTTTTAGCCTGTCTCGATTTTGTACTTAGAAAAAATCCAAATTTTTTTTTTTTTTTTTTCAGTTTTTTTTCTAAGTGTCTGATCGAGAGAAGGAAAAAGAGGTGATTTTTAGCCTCTCTCGATTTTGTACTTAGAAAAAATCCAATTTTTTTTTTTTTTTTTTCCGTTTTTTTTCTAAGTGTCTGATCGAGAGAAGGAAAAAGAGGTGATTTTTAGCCTCTCTTGATTTTGTACTTAGAAAAAATCCAATTTTTTTTTTTTTTTTTCCATTTTTTTTTCTAAGTGTCTGATCGAGAGAAGGAAAAAGAGGTGATTTTTAGCCACTCTCGATTTTGTACTTAGAAAAAATCAAATTTTTTTTTTTTTTTTTTCCGTTTTTTTTCTAAGTGTCTGATCGAGAGAAGGAAAAAGAGGTGATTTTTAGCCTCTCTCGATTTTGTACTTAGAAAAAAATCCAAATTTTTTTTTTTTTTTTTCCGTTTTTTTTCTAAGTGTCTGATCGATAGAAGGAAAAAGAGGTGATTTTTAGCCTCTCTTGATTTTGTACTTAGAAAAAATCCAATTTTTCTTTTTTTTTTTTCTTTTTTTTTTCTAAGTGTCTGATCGAGAGAAGGAAAAAGAGGTGATTTTTAGCCTCTCTCGATTTTGTACTTAGAAAAAATCCAATTTTTTATTTTTTTTTTTTCCGTTTTTTTTCTAAGTGTCTGATCGAGAGAAGGAAAAAGAGGTGATTTTTAGCCTCTCTCGATTTTGTACTTAGAAAAAATCCAAATTTTATTTTATTTTTTTTCCGTTTTTTTTCTAAGTGTCTGATCGAGAGAAGGAAAAAGAGGTGATTTTTAGCCACTCTCGATTTTGTACTTAGAAAAAATCAAATTTTTTTTTTTTTTTTTTCCGTTTTTTTTCTAAGTGTCTGATCGAGAGAAGGAAAAAGAGGTGATTTTTAGCCTCTCTCGATTTTGTACTTAGAAAAAAATCCAAATTTTTTTTTTTTTTTTTCCGTTTTTTTTCTAAGTGTCTGATCGATAGAAGGAAAAAGAGGTGATTTTTAGCCTCTCTTGATTTTGTACTTAGAAAAAATCCAATTTTTCTTTTTTTCTTTTCTTTTTTTTTTCTAAGTGTCTGATCGAGAGAAGGAAAAAGAGGTGATTTTTAGCCTCTCTCGATTTTGTACTTAGAAAAAATCCAATTTTTTTTTTTTTTTTTTTCCGTTTTTTTTCTAAGTGTCTGATCGAGAGAAGGAAAAAGAGGTGATTTTTAGCCTCTCTCGATTTTGTACTTAGAAAAAATCCAAATTTTATTTTATTTTTTTTCCGTTTTTTTTCTAAGTGTCTGATCGAGAGAAGGAAAAAGAGGTGATTTTTAGCCTCTCTTGATTTTGTACTTAGAAAAAAATCCAATTTTTTTTTTTTTTTTTCATTTTTTTTTCTAAGTGTCTGATCGAGAGAAGGAAAAAGAGGTGATTTTTAGCCACTCTCGATTTTGTACTTAGAAAAAATCTAATTTTTTTTTTTTTTTTTCCGTTTTTTTTCTAAGTGTCTGATCGAGAGAAGGAAAAAGAGGTGATTTTTAGCCTTTCTTGATTTTGTACTTAGAAAAAATCCAATTTATTTTTTTTTTTCTTTTTTTTTTCTAAGTGTCTGATCGAGAGAAGGAAAAAGAGGTGATTTTTAGCCTCTCTCGATTTTGTACTTAGAAAAAATCCAAATTTTTTTTTTTTTTTTTCCGTTTTTTTTCTAAGTGTCTGATCGAGAGAAGGAAAAAGAGGTGATTTTTAGCCTCTCTTGATTTTGTACTTAGAAAAAATCCAATTATTATTTTTTTTTTCATTTTTTTTCCTAAGTGTCTGATCGAGAGAAGGAAAAAGAGGTGATTTTTAGCCACTCTCGATTTTGTACTTAGAAAAAATCCAAATTTTTTTTTTTTTTTTTCCGTTTTTTTTCTAAGTGTCTGATCGAGAGAAGGAAAAAGAGGTGATTTTTAGCCTGTCTCGATTTTGTACTTAGAAAAAATCCAAAATATATTTTTTTTTTTTTCAGTTTTTTTTCTGAGTGTCTGATCGAGAGAAGGAAAAACAGGTGATTTTTAGCCACTCTCGATTTTGTACTTAGAAAAAATCCAAATTTTATTTTATTTTTTTTCCGTTTTTTTTCTAAGTGTCTGATCGAGAGAAGGAAAAAGAGGTGATTTTTAGCCACTCTCGATTTTGTACTTAGAAAAAATCAAATTTTTTTTTTTTTTTTTTCCGTTTTTTTTCTAAGTGTCTGATCGAGAGAAGGAAAAAGAGGTGATTTTTAGCCTCTCTCGATTTTGTACTTAGAAAAAAATCCAAATTTTTTTTTTTTTTTTTCCGTTTTTTTTCTAAGTGTCTGATCGATAGAAGGAAAAAGAGGTGATTTTTAGCCTCTCTTGATTTTGTACTTAGAAAAAATCCAATTTTTCTTTTTTTTTTTTCTTTTTTTTTTCTAAGTGTCTGATCGAGAGAAGGAAAAAGAGGTGATTTTTAGCCTCTCTCGATTTTGTACTTAGAAAAAATCCAATTTTTTTTTTTTTTTTTTTCCGTTTTTTTTCTAAGTGTCTGATCGAGAGAAGGAAAAAGAGGTGATTTTTAGCCTCTCTCGATTTTGTACTTAGAAAAAATCCAAATTTTATTTTATTTTTTTTCCGTTTTTTTTCTAAGTGTCTGATCGAGAGAAGGAAAAAGAGGTGATTTTTAGCCTCTCTTGATTTTGTACTTAGAAAAAAATCCAATTTTTTTTTTTTTTTTTCATTTTTTTTTCTAAGTGTCTGATCGAGAGAAGGAAAAAGAGGTGATTTTTAGCCACTCTCGATTTTGTACTTAGAAAAAATCCAATTTTTTATTTTTTTTTTCCGTTTTTTTTCTAAGTGTCTGATCGAGAGAAGGAAAAAGAGGTGATTTTTAGCCTCTCTTGATTTTGTACTTAGAAAAAATCCAATTTATTTTTTTTTTTCTTTTTTTTTTCTAAGTGTCTGATCGAGAGAAGGAAAAAGAGGTGATTTTTAGCCTCTCTCGATTTTGTACTTAGAAAAAATCCAAATTTTTTTTTTTTTTTTTCCGTTTTTTTTCTAAGTGTCTGATCGAGAGAAGGAAAAAGAGGTGATTTTTAGCCTCTCTTGATTTTGTACTTAGAAAAAATCCAATTATTTTTTTTTTTTTCTTTTTTTTTCCTAAGTGTCTGATCGAGAGAAGGAAAAAGAGGTGATTTTTAGCCACTCTCGATTTTGTACTTAGAAAAAATCCAAATTTTTTTTTTTTTTTTTCCGTTTTTTTTCTAAGTGTCTGATCGAGAGAAGGAAAAAGAGGTGATTTTTAGCCTGTCTCGATTTTGTACTTAGAAAAAATCCAAAATATTTTTTTTTTTTTTTTCAGTTTTTTTTCTGAGTGTCTGATCGAGAGAAGGAAAAACAGGTGATTTTTAGCCACTCTCGATTTTGTACTTAGAAAAAATCCAAATTTTTTTTTTTTTTTTTTCCGTTTTTTTTCTAAGTGTCTGATCGAGAGAAGGAAAAAGAGGTGATTTTTAGCCACTCTCGATTTTGTACTTAGAAAAAATCCAATTTTTTTTTTTTTTTTTTCCGTTTTTTTTCTAAGTGTCTGATCGAGAGAAGGAAAAAGAGGTGATTTTTAGCCTCTCTCGATTTTGTACTTAGAAAAAATCCAAAATTATTATTTTTTTTTTTCTTTTTTTTTTCTAAGTGTCTGATCGAGAGAAGGAAAAAGAGGTGATTTTTAGCCACTCTCGATTTTGTACTTAGAAAAAATCCAAATTTTTTTTTTTTTTTTTTCCGTTTTTTTTGTAAGTGTCTGATCGAGAGAAGGAAAAAGAGGTGATTTTTAGCCACTCTCGATTTTGTACTTAGAAAAAATCCAAATTTTTTTTTTTTTTTTTCCGTTTTTTTTCTAAGTGTCTGATCGAGAGAAGGAAAAAGAGGTGATTTTTAGCCTGTCTCGATTTTGTACTTAGAAAAAATCCAAAATTTTTTATTTTTTTTTTCAGTTTTTTTTCTGAGTGTCTGATCGAGAGAAGGAAAAAGAGGTGATTTTTAGCCACTCTCGATTTTGTACTTAGAAAAAATCCAAATTATTATTTTTTTTTTTTTCCTTTTTTTTCTAAGTGTCTGATCGAGAGAAGGAAAAAGAGGTGATTTTTAGCCACTCTCGATTTTGTACTTAGAAAAAATCCAATTTTTTTTTTTTTTTTCCGTTTTTTTTCTAAGTGTCTGATCGAGAGAAGGAAAAAGAGGTGATTTTTAGCCTCTCTCGATTTTGTACTTAGAAAAAATCCAAAATTATTATTTTTTTTTTTCAGTTTTTTTTCTAAGTGTCTGATCGAGAGAAGGAAAAAGAGGTGATTTTTAGCCTCTCTCGATTTTGTACTTAGAAAAAATCCAAATTTTTTATTTTTTTTTTCCGTTTTTTTTCTAAGTGTCTGATCGAGAGAAGGAAAAAGAGGTGATTTTTAGCCTCTCTTGATTTTGTACTTAGAAAAAATCCAATTTTTTTTTTTTTTTTTTCATTTTTTTTTCTAAGTGTCTGATCGAGAGAAGGAAAAAGAGGTGATTTTTAGCCACTCTCGATTTTGTACTAAGAAAAAATCCAAATTTTTTTTTTTTTTTTTTCCGTTTTTTTTCTAAGTGTCTGATCGAGAGAAGGAAAAAGAGGTGATTTTTAGCCTCTCTCGATTTTGTACTTAGAAAAAATCCAATTTTTTTTTTTTTTTTTCCCGTTTTTTTTCTAAGTGTCTGATCGAGAGAAGGAAAAAGAGGTGATTTTTAGCCTCTCTCGATTTTGTACTTAGAAAAAATCCAATTTTTTTTTTTTTTTTTCATTTTTTTTTCTAAGTGTCTGATCGAGAGAAGGAAAAAGAGGTGATTTTTAGCCACTCTCGATTTTGTACTAAGAAAAAATCCAATTTTTTTTTTTTTTTTTTTCCGTTTTTTTTGTAAGTGTCTGATCGAGAGAAGGAAAAAGAGGTGATTTTTAGCCACTCTCGATTTTGTACTTAGAAAAAATCCAAATTTTTTTTTTTTTTTTTCCGTTTTTTTTCTAAGTGTCTGATCGAGAGAAGGAAAAAGAGGTGATTTTTAGCCACTCTCGATTTTGTACTTAGAAAAAATCCAAAATTTTTTTTTTTTTTTTCAGTTTTTTTTCTAAGTGTCTGATCGAGAGAAGGAAAAAGAGGTGATTTTTAGCCACTCTCGATTTTGTACTTAGAAAAAATCCAAATTTTTTTTTTTTTTTTTCCGTTTTTTTTCTAAGTGTCTGATCGAGAGAAGGAAAAAGAGGTGATTTTTAGGCACTCTCGATTTTGTACTTAGAAAAAATCCAAAATTATTATTTTTTTTTTTCAGTTTTTTTTCTAAGTGTCTGATCGAGAGAAGGAAAAATAGGTGATTTTTAGCCTCTCTTGATTTTGTACTTAGAAAAAATCCAATTTTTTTTTTTTTTTTTCATTTTTTTTTCTAAGTGTCTGATCGAGAGAAGGAAAAAGAGGTGATTTTTAGCCACTCTCGATTTTGTACTTAGAAAAAATCCAATTTTTTTTTTTTTTTTTTTCCGTTTTTTTTCTAAGTGTCTGATCGAGAGAAAGAAAAAGAGGTGATTTTTAGCCTCTCTCGATTTTGTACTTAGAAAAAATCCAATTTATTTATTTTTTTTTTCCGTTTTTTTTCTAAGTGTCTGATCGAGAGAAGGAAAAAGAGGTGATTTTTAGCCTCTCTTGATTTTGTACTTAGAAAAAATCCAATTTTTTTTTTTTTTTTCTTTTTTTTTTCTAAGTGTCTGATCGAGAGAAGGAAAAAGAGGTGATTTTTAGCCACTCTCGATTTTGTACTTAGAAAAAATCCAAATTTATTTTTTTTTTTTTTCATTTTTTTTTCTAAGTGTCTGATCGAGAGAAGGAAAAAGAGGTGATTTTTAGCCACTCTCGATTTTGTACTTAGAAAAAATCCAATTTTTTTTTTTTTTTTTTCCGTTTTTTTTCTAAGTGTCTGATCGAGAGAAGGAAAAAGAGGTGATTTTTAGCCACTCTCGATTTTGTACTTAGAAAAAATCCAATTTTTTTTTTTTTTTTTTTCCGTTTTTTTTCTAAGTGTCTGATCGAGAGAAGGAAAAAGAGGTGATTTTTAGCCACTCTCGATTTTGTACTTAGAAAAAATCCAATTTTTTTTTTATTTTTTTTCCGTTTTTTTTCTAAGTGTCTGATCGAGAGAAGGAAAAAGAGGTGATTTTTAGCCTCTCTCGATTTTGTACTTAGAAAAAATCCAAAATTATTATTTTTTTTTTCAGTTTTTTTTCTAAGTGTCTGATCGAGAGAAGGAAAAAGAGGTGATTTTTAGCCTCTCTCGATTTTGTACTTAGAAAAAATCCAAATTTTTTATTTTTTTTTTCCGTTTTTTTTCTAAGTGTCTGATCGAGAGAAGGAAAAAGAGGTGATTTTTAGCCTCTCTTGATTTTGTACTTAGAAAAAATCCAATTTTTTTTTTTTTTTTTTCATTTTTTTTTCTAAGTGTCTGATCGAGAGAAGGAAAAAGAGGTGATTTTTAGCCACTCTCGATTTTGTACTAAGAAAAAATCCAAATTTTTTTTTTTTTTTTTTCCGTTTTTTTTCTAAGTGTCTGATCGAGAGAAGGAAAAAGAGGTGATTTTTAGCCTCTCTCGATTTTGTACTTAGAAAAAATCCAATTTTTTTTTTTTTTTTTCCCGTTTTTTTTCTAAGTGTCTGATCGAGAGAAGGAAAAAGAGGTGATTTTTAGCCTCTCTCGATTTTGTACTTAGAAAAAATCCAATTTTTTTTTTTTTTTTTCATTTTTTTTTCTAAGTGTCTGATCGAGAGAAGGAAAAAGAGGTGATTTTTAGCCACTCTCGATTTTGTACTAAGAAAAAATCCAATTTTTTTTTTTTTTTTTTTCCGTTTTTTTTGTAAGTGTCTGATCGAGAGAAGGAAAAAGAGGTGATTTTTAGCCACTCTCGATTTTGTACTTAGAAAAAATCCAAATTTTTTTTTTTTTTTTTCCGTTTTTTTTCTAAGTGTCTGATCGAGAGAAGGAAAAAGAGGTGATTTTTAGCCACTCTCGATTTTGTACTTAGAAAAAATCCAAAATTTTTTTTTTTTTTTTCAGTTTTTTTTCTAAGTGTCTGATCGAGAGAAGGAAAAAGAGGTGATTTTTAGCCACTCTCGATTTTGTACTTAGAAAAAATCCAAATTTTTTTTTTTTTTTTTCCGTTTTTTTTCTAAGTGTCTGATCGAGAGAAGGAAAAAGAGGTGATTTTTAGGCACTCTCGATTTTGTACTTAGAAAAAATCCAAAATTATTATTTTTTTTTTTCAGTTTTTTTTCTAAGTGTCTGATCGAGAGAAGGAAAAATAGGTGATTTTTAGCCTCTCTTGATTTTGTACTTAGAAAAAATCCAATTTTTTTTTTTTTTTTTCATTTTTTTTTCTAAGTGTCTGATCGAGAGAAGGAAAAAGAGGTGATTTTTAGCCACTCTCGATTTTGTACTTAGAAAAAATCCAATTTTTTTTTTTTTTTTTTTCCGTTTTTTTTCTAAGTGTCTGATCGAGAGAAAGAAAAAGAGGTGATTTTTAGCCTCTCTCGATTTTGTACTTAGAAAAAATCCAATTTATTTATTTTTTTTTTCCGTTTTTTTTCTAAGTGTCTGATCGAGAGAAGGAAAAAGAGGTGATTTTTAGCCTCTCTTGATTTTGTACTTAGAAAAAATCCAATTTTTTTTTTTTTTTTCTTTTTTTTTTCTAAGTGTCTGATCGAGAGAAGGAAAAAGAGGTGATTTTTAGCCACTCTCGATTTTGTACTTAGAAAAAATCCAAATTTATTTTTTTTTTTTTTCATTTTTTTTTCTAAGTGTCTGATCGAGAGAAGGAAAAAGAGGTGATTTTTAGCCACTCTCGATTTTGTACTTAGAAAAAATCCAATTTTTTTTTTTTTTTTTCCGTTTTTTTTCTAAGTGTCTGATCGAGAGAAGGAAAAAGAGGTGATTTTTAGCCACTCTCGATTTTGTACTTAGAAAAAATCCAATTTTTTTTTTTTTTTTTTTCCGTTTTTTTTCTAAGTGTCTGATCGAGAGAAGGAAAAAGAGGTGATTTTTAGCCACTCTCGATTTTGTACTTAGAAAAAATCCAATTTTTTTTTTATTTTTTTTCCGTTTTTTTTCTAAGTGTCTGATCGAGAGAAGGAAAAAGAGGTGATTTTTAGCCTCTCTCGATTTTGTACTTAGAAAAAATCCAAAATTATTATTTTTTTTTTCAGTTTTTTTTCTAAGTGTCTGATCGAGAGAAGGAAAAAGAGGTGATTTTTAGCCTCTCTTGATTTTGTACTTAGAAAAAATCCAATTTTTTTTTTTTTTTTTTCATTTTTTTTTCTAAGTGTCTGATCGAGAGAAGGAAAAAGAGGTGATTTTTAGCCACTCTCGATTTTGTACTCAGAAAAACTCCAAATTTTTTTTTTTTTTTTTTCCATTTTTTTTCTAAGTGTCTGATCGAGAGAAGGAAAAAGAGGTGATTTTTAGCCTCTCTCGATTTTGTACTTAGAAAAAATCCAATTTTTTTTTTTTTTTTTTCCGTTTTTTTTCTAAGTGTCTGATCGAGAGAAGGAAAAAGAGGTGATTTTTAGCCTCTCTCGATTTTGTACTTAGAAAAAATCCAATTTTTTTTTTTTTTTTTCATTTTTTTTTCTAAGTGTCTGATCGAGAGAAGGAAAAAGAGGTGATTTTTAGCCACTCTCGATTTTGTACTTAGAAAATATCCAAATTTTTTTTTTTTTTTTTTCAGTTTTTTTTCTAAGTGTCTGATCGAGAGAAGGAAAAATAGGTGATTTTTAGCCTGTCTCGATTTTGTACTTAGAAAAAATCCAAATTTTTTTTTTTTTTTTTTCAGTTTTTTTTCTAAGTGTCTGATCGAGAGAAGGAAAAAGAAGTGATTTTTAGCCACTCTCGATTTTGTACTTAGAAAAAATCCAAATTTTTTTTTTTTTTTTTCCGTTTTTTTTCTAAGTGTCTGATCGAGAGAAGGAAAAAGAGGTGATTTTTAGCCTCTCTCGATTTTGTACTTAGAAAAAATCCAATTTTTTTTTTCCGTTTTTTTTCTAAGTGTCTGATCGAGAGAAGGAAAAAGAGGTGATTTTTAGCCTCTCTCGATTTTGTACTTAGAAAAAATCCAATTTTTTTTTTTTTTTTTCATTTTTTTTTCTAAGTGTCTGATCGAGAGAAGGAAAAAGAGGTGATTTTTAGCCACTCTCGATTTTGTACTTAGAAAAAATCCAAATTTTTTTTTTTTTTTTTTTCAGTTTTTTTTCTAAGTGTCTGATCGAGAGAAGGAAAAAGAGGTGATTTTTAGCCTCTCTCGATTTTGTACTTAGAAAAATCCAAATTTTTTTTTTTTTTTTTCAGTTGTTTTTCTAAGTGTCTGATCGAGAGAAGGAAAAAGAGGTGATTTTTAGCCTCTCTCGATTTTGTACTAAGAAAATATCCAAATTTTTTTTTTTTTTTTTTTCCGTTTTTTTTCTAAGTGTCTGATCGAGAGAAGGAAAAAGAGGTGATTTTTAGCCTCTCTTGATTTTGTACTTAGAAAAAATCCAATTTTTTTTTTTTTTTTTCCTTTTTTTTTTCTAAGTGTCTGATCGAGAGAAGGAAAAAGAGGTGATTTTTAGCCACTCTCGATTTTGTACTTAGAAAAAATCCAAATTTTTTTTTTTTTTTTTTCCGTTTTTTTTCTAAGTGTCTGATCGAGAGAAGGAAAACGAGGTGATTTTTAGCCTCTCTCGATTTTGTACTTAGAAAAAATCCAATTTTTTTTTTTTTTTTTCCCGTTTTTTTTCTAAGTGTCTGATCGATAGAAGGAAAAAGAGGTGATTTTTAGCCTCTCTTGATTTTGTACTTAGAAAAAATCCAATTTTTTTTTTTTTTTTTTCTTTTTTTTTTCTAAGTGTCTGATCGAGAGAAGGAAAAAGAGGTGATTTTTAGCCTCTCTCGATTTTGTACTTAGAAAAAATCCAATTTTTTTTTTTTTTTTTTCCGTTTTTTTTCTAAGTGTCTGATCGAGAGAAGGAAAAAGAGGTGATTTTTAGCCTCTCTCGATTTTGTACTTAGAAAAAAATCCAAATTTTTTTTTTTTTTTTTTTCCGTTTTTTTTCTTAGTGTCTGATCGAGAGAAGGAAAAAGAGGTGATTTTTAGCCTCTCTTGATTTTGTACTTAGAAAAAAATCCAATTTTTTTTTTTTTTTTTCATTTTTTTTTCTAAGTGTCTGATCGAGAGAAGGAAAAAGAGGTGATTTTTAGCCACTCTCGATTTTGTACTTAGAAAAAATCCAATTTTTTTTTTTTTTTTTCCGTTTTTTTTCTAAGTGTCTGATCGAGAGAAGGAAAAAGAGGTGATTTTTAGCCTCTCTCGATTTTGTACTTAAAAAAAATCCAATTTTTTTTTTTTTTTTTTCATTTTTTTTTCTAAGTGTCTGATCGAGAGAAGGAAAAAGAGGTGATTTTTAGCCACTCTCGATTTTGTACTTAGAAAAAATCCCAATTTTTTTTTTTTTTTTTTCCGTTTTTTTTCTAAGTGTCTGATCGAGAGAAGGAAAAAGAGGTGATTTTTAGCCTCTCTCGATTTTGTACTTAGAAAAAATACAATTTTTTTTTTTTTTTTCCTTTTTTTTTCTAAGTGTCTGATCGAGAGAAGGAAAAAGAGGTGATTTTTAGCCTCTCTTGATTTTGTACTTAGAAAAAATCCAATTTTTTTTTTTTTTTTTTCAGTTTTTTTTCTAAGTGTCTGATCGAGAGAAGGAAAAAGAGGTGATTTTTAGCCTCTCTTGATTTTGTACTTAGAAAAAATCCAATTTATTTTTTTTTTTTTCATTTTTTTTTCTAAGTGTCTGATCGAGAGAAGGAAAAAGAGGTGATTTTTAGCCACTCTCGATTTTGTACTTAGAAAAAATCCAAATTTTTTTTTTTTTTTTTTCTGTTTTTTTTCTAAGTGTCTGATCGAGAGAAGGAAAAAGAGGTGATTTTTAGCCTCTCTCGATTTTGTACTTAAAAAAAATCCAATTTTTTTTTTTTTTTTTTCATTTTTTTTTCTAAGTGTCTGATCGAGAGAAGGAAAAAGAGGTGATTTTTAGCCACTCTCGATTTTGTACTTAAAAAAAATCCCAATTTTTTTTTTTTTTTTTTCCGTTTTTTTTCTAAGTGTCTGATCGAGAGAAGGAAAAAGAGGTGATTTTTAGCCTCTCTCGATTTTGTACTTAGAAAAAATACAATTTTTTTTTTTTTTTTCCTTTTTTTTTCTAAGTGTCTGATCGAGAGAAGGAAAAAGAGGTGATTTTTAGCCTCTCTTGATTTTGTACTTAGAAAAAATCCAATTTTTTTTTTTTTTTTTTCTTTTTTTTTTCTAAGTGTTTGATCGAGAGAAGGAAAAAGAGGTGATTTTTAGCCTCTCTCGATTTTGTACTTAGAAAAAATCCAAATTTTTTTTTTTTTTTTTTCCGTTTTTTTTCTTAGTGTCTGATCGAGAGAAGGAAAAAGAGGTGATTTTTAGCCTCTCTCGATTTTGTACTTAGAAAAAATCCAAATATTTTTTTTTTTTTTTCCGTTTTTTTTCTAAGTGTCTGATCGAGAGAAGGAAAAAGAGGTGATTTTTAGCCTGTCTCGATTTTGTACTTAGAAAAAATCCAAAATTTTTTTTTTTTTTTTTCAGTTTTTTTTCTGAGTGTCTGATCGAGAGAAGGAAAAAGAGGTGATTTTTAGCCACTCTCGATTTTGTACTTAGAAAAAATCCAAAATTATTATTTTTTTTTTTCAGTTTTTTTTCTAAGTGTCTGATCGAGAGAAGGAAAAAGAGGTGATTTTTAGCCTCTCTCGATTTTGTACTTAGAAAAAATCCAAATTTTTATTTTTTTTTTTCCGTTTTTTTTCTAAGTGTCTGATCGAGAGAAGGAAAAAGAGGTGATTTTTAGCCTCTCTTGATTTTGTACTTAGAAAAAATCCAATTTTTTTTTTTTTTTTTTCATTTTTTTTTCTAAGTGTCTGATCGAGAAAAGGAAAAAGAGGTGATTTTTAGCCACTCTCGATTTTGTACTTAGAAAAAATCCAATTTTTTTTTTTTTTTTTTTCCGTTTTTTTTCTAAGTGTCTGATCGAGAGAAGGAAAAAGAGGTGATTTTTAGCCACTCTCGATTTTGTACTTAGAAAAAATCCAAATTTTTTTTTTTTTTTTTTTCAGTTTTTTTTCTAAGTGTCTGATCGAGAGAAGGAAAAAGAGGTGATTTTTAGCCTCTCTCGATTTTGTACTTAGAAAAATCCAAAATTTTTTTTTTTTTTTTCAGTTGTTTTTCTAAGTGTCTGATCGAGAGAAGGAAAAAGAGGTGATTTTTAGCCTCTCTCGATTTTGTACTTAGAAAAAATCCAAATTTTTTTTTTTTTTTTTCCATTTTTTTTCTAAGTGTCTGATCGAGAGAAGGAAAAAGAGGTGATTTTTAGCCTCTCTCGATTTTGTACTTAGAAAAAATCCAATTTTTTTTTTTTTTTTTTCCGTTTTTTTTCTAAGTGTCTGATCGAGAGAAGGAAAAAGAGGTGATTTTTAGCCTCTCTCGATTTTGTACTTAGAAAAAATCCAATTTTTTTTTTTTTTTTTCATTTTTTTTTCTAAGTGTCTGATCGAGAGAAGGAAAAAGAGGTGATTTTTAGCCACTCTCGATTTTGTACTTAGAAAATATCCAAATTTTTTTTTTTTTTTTTTCAGTTTTTTTTCTAAGTGTCTGATCGAGAGAAGGAAAAATAGGTGATTTTTAGCCTGTCTCGATTTTGTACTTAGAAAAAATCCAATTTTTTTTTTTTTTTTTTTCAGTTTTTTTTCTAAGTGTCTGATCGAGAGAAGGAAAAAGAGGTGATTATTAGCCACTCTCGATTTTGTACTTAGAAAAAATCCAAATTTTTTTTTTTTTTTTTTCCGTTTTTTTTCTAAGTGTCTGATCGAGAGAAGGAAAAAGAGGTGATTTTTAGCCTCTCTCGATTTTGTACTTAGAAAAAATCCAATTTTTTTTTTTTTTTTTTCCGTTTTTTTTCTAAGTGTCTGATCGAGAGAAGGAAAAAGAGGTGATTTTTAGCCTCTCTCGATTTTGTACTTAGAAAAAATCCAATTTTTTTTTTTTTTTTTCATTTTTTTTTCTAAGTGTCTGATCGAGAGAAGGAAAAAGAGGTGATTTTTAGCCACTCTCGATTTTGTACTTAGAAAAAATCCAAATTTTTTTTTTTTTTTTTTCAGTTTTTTTTCTAAGTGTCTGATCGAGAGAAGGAAAAAGAGGTGATTTTTAGCCTCTCTCGATTTTGTACTTAGAAAAATCCAAATTTTTTTTTTTTTTTTCAGTTGTTTTTCTAAGTGTCTGATCGAGAGAAGGAAAAAGAGGTGATTTTTAGCCTCTCTCGATTTTGTACTTAGAAAAAATCCAAATTTTTTTTTTTTTTTTTTTCCGTTTTTTTTCTAAGTGTCTGATCGAGAGAAGGAAAAAGAGGTGATTTTTAGCCTCTCTTGATTTTGTACTTAGAAAAAATCCAATTTTTTTTTTTTTTTTTTCCTTTTTTTTTTCTAAGTGTCTGATCGAGAGAAGGAAAAAGAGGTGATTTTTAGCCACTCTCGATTTTGTACTTAGAAAAAATCCAAATTTTTTTTTTTTTTTTTTCCGTTTTTTTTCTAAGTGTCTGATCGAGAGAAGGAAAACGAGGTGATTTTTAGCCTCTCTCGATTTTGTACTTAGAAAAAATCCAATTTTTATTTTTTTTTTTTCCGTTTTTTTTCTAAGTGTCTGATCGATAGAAGGAAAAAGAGGTGATTTTTAGCCTCTCTTGATTTTGTACTTAGAAAAAATCCAATTTTTTTTTTTTTTTTTTCTTTTTTTTTTCTAAGTGTCTGATCGAGAGAAGGAAAAAGAGGTGATTTTTAGCCTCTCTCGATTTTGTACTTAGAAAAAATCCAATTTTTTTTTTTTTTTTTCATTTTTTTTTCTAAGTGTCTGATCGAGAGAAGGAAAAAGAGGTGATTTTTAGCCACTCTCGATTTTGTACTTAGAAAATATCCAAATTTTTTTTTTTTTTTTTTCAGTTTTTTTTCTAAGTGTCTGATCGAGAGAAGGAAAAATAGGTGATTTTTAGCCTGTCTCGATTTTGTACTTAGAAAAAATCCAATTTTTTTTTTTTTTTTTTTCAGTTTTTTTTCTAAGTGTCTGATCGAGAGAAGGAAAAAGAGGTGATTATTAGCCACTCTCGATTTTGTACTTAGAAAAAATCCAAATTTTTTTTTTTTTTTTTTCCGTTTTTTTTCTAAGTGTCTGATCGAGAGAAGGAAAAAGAGGTGATTTTTAGCCTCTCTCGATTTTGTACTTAGAAAAAATCCAATTTTTTTTTTTTTTTTTCCGTTTTTTTTCTAAGTGTCTGATCGAGAGAAGGAAAAAGAGGTGATTTTTAGCCTCTCTCGATTTTGTACTTAGAAAAAATCCAATTTTTTTTTTTTTTTTTTTTCCGTTTTTTTTCTAAGTGTCTGATCGAGAGAAGGAAAAAGAGGTGATTTTTAGCCTCTCTTGATTTTGTACTTAGAAAAAATCCAATTTTTTTTTTTTTTTTCCTTTTTTTTTTCTAAGTGTCTGATCGAGAGAAGGAAAAAGAGGTGATTTTTAGCCACTCTCGATTTTGTACTTAGAAAAAATCCAAATTTTTTTTTTTTTTTTTTCCGTTTTTTTTCTAAGTGTCTGATCGAGAGAAGGAAAACGAGGTGATTTTTAGCCTCTCTCGATTTTGTACTTAGAAAAAATCCAATTTTTTTTTTTTTTTTTTTCCGTTTTTTTTCTAAGTGTCTGATCGATAGAAGGAAAAAGAGGTGATTTTTAGCCTCTCTTGATTTTGTACTTAGAAAAAATCCAATTTTTTTTTTTTTTTTTTCTTTTTTTTTTCTAAGTGTCTGATCGAGAGAAGGAAAAAGAGGTGATTTTTAGCCTCTCTCGATTTTGTACTTAGAAAAAATCCAATTTTTTTTTTTTTTTTTTTCCGTTTTTTTTCTAAGTGTCTGATCGAGAGAAGGAAAAAGAGGTGATTTTTAGCCTCTCTCGATTTTGTACTTAGAAAAAAATCCAAATTTTTTTTTTTTTTTTTCCGTTTTTTTTCTAAGTGTCTGATCGAGAGAAGGAAAAAGAGGTGATTTTTAGCCTCTCTTGATTTTGTACTTAGAAAAAAATCCAATTTTTTTTTTTTTTTTTCTTTTTTTTTTCTAAGTGTCTGATCGAGAGAAGGAAAAAGAGGTGATTTTTAGCCACTCTCGATTTTGTACTTAGAAAAAATCCAATTTTTTTTTTTTTTTTCCGTTTTTTTTCTAAGTGTCTGATCGAGAGAAGGAAAAAGAGGTGATTTTTAGCCTCTCTTGATTTTGTACTTAGAAAAAATCCAATTTATTTATTTTTTTTTCATTTTTTTTTCTAAGTGTCTGATCGAGAGAAGGAAAAAGAGGTGATTTTTAGCCACTCTCGATTTTGTACTTAGAAAAAATCCAAATTTTTTTTTTTTTTTTTTCCGTTTTTTTTCTAAGTGTCTGATCGAGAGAAGGAAAAAGAGGTGATTTTTAGCCTCTCTCGATTTTGTACTTAGAAAAAATCCAAATTTTTTTTTTTTTTTTTTTCCGTTTTTTTTCTAAGTGTCTGATCGAGAGAAGGAAAAAGAGGTGATTTTTAGCCTCTCCCGATTTTGTACTTAAAAAAAATCCAATTTTTTTTTTTTTTTTTTTCATTTTTTTTTCTAAGTGTCTGATCGAGAGAAGGAAAAAGAGGTGATTTTTAGCCACTCTCGATTTTGTACTTAGAAAAAATCCCAATTTTTATTTTTTTTTTTTCCGTTTTTTTTCTAAGTGTCTGATCGAGAGAAGGAAAAAGAGGTGATTTTTAGCCTCTCTCGATTTTGTACTTAGAAAAAATACAATTTTTTTTTTTTTTTTTTCCTTTTTTTTTCTAAGTGTCTGATCGAGAGAAGGAAAAAGAGGTGATTTTTAGCCTCTCTTGATTTTGTACTTAGAAAAAATCCAATTTTTTTTTTTTTTTTCTTTTTTTTTTCTAAGTGTTTGATCGAGAGAAGGAAAAAGAGGTGATTTTTAGCCTCTCTCGATTTTGTACTTAGAAAAAATCCAATTTTTTTTTTTTTTTTTTCATTTTTTTTCTAAGTGTCTGATCGAGAGAAGGAAAAAGAGGTGATTTTTAGCCACTCTCGATTTTGTACTTAGAAAAAATCCAAATTTTTATTTTTTTTTTTTCCGTTTTTTTTCTAAGTGTCTGATCGAGAGAAGGAAAAAGAGGTGATTTTTAGCCTCTCTCGATTTTGTACTTAGAAAAAATCCAAATTTTTTTTTTTTTTTTTTCCGTTTTTTTTCTAAGTGTCTGATCGAGAGAAGGAAAAAGAGGTGATTTTTAGCCTGTCTCGATTTTGTACTTAGAAAAAATCCAAAATTTTTTTTTTTTTTTTTCAGTTTTTTTTCTGAGTGTCTGATCGAGAGAAGGAAAAAGAGGTGATTTTTAGCCACTCTCGATTTTGTACTTAGAAAAAATCCAAATTTTTTTTTTTTTTTTTTCCGTTTTTTTTCTAAGTGTCTGATCGAGAGAAGGAAAAAGAGGTGATTTTTAGCCACTCTCGATTTTGTACTTAGAAAAAATCCAATTTTTTTTTTTTTTTTTTCCCGTTTTTTTTCTAAGTGTCTGATCGAGAGAAGGAAAAAGAGGTGATTTTTAGCCTCTCTCGATTTTGTACTTTGAAAAAATCCAAAATTATTATTTTTTTTTTTCAGTTTTTTTTCTAAGTGTCTGATCGAGAGAAGGAAAAAGAGGTGATTTTTAGCCTCTCTCGATTTTGTACTTAGAAAAAATCCAAATTTTTATTTATTTTTTTCCGTTTTTTTTCTAAGTGTCTGATCGAGAGAAGGAAAAAGAGGTGATTTTTAGCCTCTCTTGATTTTGTACTTAGAAAAAATCCAATTTTTTTTTTTTTTTTTTCATTTTTTTTTCTAAGTGTCTGATCGAGAGAAGGAAAAAGAGGTGATTTTTAGCCACTCTCGATTTTGTACTTAGAAAAAATCCAATTTTTTTTTTTTTTTTTTCCGTTTTTTTTCTAAGTGTCTGATCGAGAGAAGGAAAAAGAGGTGATTTTTAGCCTCTCTCGATTTTGTACTTAGAAAAAATCAATTTTTTTTTTTTTTTTTTTCCGTTTTTTTTCTAAGTGTCTGATCGAGAGAAGGAAAAAGAGGTGATTTTTAGCCTCTCTCGATTTTGTACTTAGAAAAAATCCAATTTTTTTTTTTTTTTTTCATTTTTTTTTCTAAGTGTCTGATCGAGAGAAGGAAAAAGAGGTGATTTTTAGCCACTCTCGATTTTGTACTTAGAAAAAATCCAATTTTTTTTTTTTTTTTTTTCAGTTTTTTTTCTAAGTGTCTGATCGAGAGAAGGAAAAAGAGGTGATTTTTAGCCACTCTCGATTTTGTACTTAGAAAAAATCCAATTTTTTTTTTTTTTTTCTCCGTTTTTTTTCTAAGTGTCTGATCGAGAGAAGGAAAAAGAGGTGATTTTTAGCCTCTCTCGATTTTGTACTTAAAAAAAATCCAATTTTTTTTTTTTTTTTTTCATTTTTTTTTCTAAGTGTCTGATCGAGAGAAGGAAAAAGAGGTGATTTTTAGCCACTCTCGATTTTGTACTTAGAAAAAATCCCAATTTTTTTTTTTTTTTTTTCCGTTTTTTTTCTAAGTGTCTGATCGAGAGAAGGAAAAAGAGGTGATTTTTAGCCTCTCTCGATTTTGTACTTAGAAAAAATACATTTTTTTTTGTTTTTTTTTTCCTTTTTTTTTCTAAGTGTCTGATCGAGAGAAGGAAAAAGAGGTGATTTTTAGCCTCTCTTGATTTTGTACTTAGAAAAAATCCAATTTTTTTTTTTTTTTTTTCTTTTTTTTTTCTAAGTGTTTGATCGAGAGAAGGAAAAAGAGGTGATTTTTAGCCTCTCTCGATTTTGTACTTAGAAAAAATCCAAATATTTTTTTTTTTTTTTCCGTTTTTTTTCTAAGTGTCTGATCGAGAGAAGGAAAAAGAGGTGATTTTTAGCCTGTCTCGATTTTGTACTTAGAAAAAATACAATTTTTTTTTTTTTTTTTTCATTTTTTTTGTAAGTGTCTGATCGAGAGAAGGAAAAAAAGGTGATTTTTAGCCACTCTCGATTTTGTACTTAGAAAAAATCCAAATTTTTTTTTTTTTTTTCCGTTTTTTTTCTAAGTGTCTGATCGAGAGAAGGAAAAAGAGGTGATTTTTAGCCACTCTCGATTTTGTACTTAGAAAAAATCCAATTTTTTTTTTTTTTTTTTTCCGTTTTTTTTCTAAGTGTCTGATCGAGAGAAAGAAAAAGAGGTGATTTTTAGCCTCTCTCGATTTTGTACTTAGAAAAAATCCAATTTATTTATTTTTTTTTTCCGTTTTTTTTCTAAGTGTCTGATCGAGAGAAGGAAAAAGAGGTGATTTTTAGCCTCTCTTGATTTTGTACTTAGAAAAAATCCAATTTTTTTTTTTTTTTTTCTTTTTTTTTTCTAAGTGTCTGATCGAGAGAAGGAAAAAGAGGTGATTTTTAGCCACTCTCGATTTTGTACTTAGAAAAAATCCAAATTTATTTTTTTTTTTTTTCATTTTTTTTTCTAAGTGTCTGATCGAGAGAAGGAAAAAGAGGTGATTTTTAGCCACTCTCGATTTTGTACTTAGAAAAAATCCAATTTTTTTTTTTTTTTTTTCCGTTTTTTTTCTAAGTGTCTGATCGAGAGAAGGAAAAAGAGGTGATTTTTAGCCACTCTCGATTTTGTACTTAGAAAAAATCCAATTTTTTTTTTTTTTTTTTTCCGTTTTTTTTCTAAGTGTCTGATCGAGAGAAGGAAAAAGAGGTGATTTTTAGCCACTCTCGATTTTGTACTTAGAAAAAATCCAATTTTTTTTTTATTTTTTTTCCGTTTTTTTTCTAAGTGTCTGATCGAGAGAAGGAAAAAGAGGTGATTTTTAGCCTCTCTCGATTTTGTACTTAGAAAAAATCCAAAATTATTATTTTTTTTTTCAGTTTTTTTTCTAAGTGTCTGATCGAGAGAAGGAAAAAGAGGTGATTTTTAGCCTCTCTTGATTTTGTACTTAGAAAAAATCCAATTTTTTTTTTTTTTTTTTCATTTTTTTTTCTAAGTGTCTGATCGAGAGAAGGAAAAAGAGGTGATTTTTAGCCACTCTCGATTTTGTACTTAGAAAAAATCCAAATTTTTTTTTTTTTTTTTTCCATTTTTTTTCTAAGTGTCTGATCGAGAGAAGGAAAAAGAGGTGATTTTTAGCCTCTCTCGATTTTGTACTTAGAAAAAATCCAATTTTTTTTTTTTTTTTTTCCGTTTTTTTTCTAAGTGTCTGATCGAGAGAAGGAAAAAGAGGTGATTTTTAGCCTCTCTCGATTTTGTACTTAGAAAAAATCCAATTTTTTTTTTTTTTTTTCATTTTTTTTTCTAAGTGTCTGATCGAGAGAAGGAAAAAGAGGTGATTTTTAGCCACTCTCGATTTTGTACTTAGAAAATATCCAAATTTTTTTTTTTTTTTTTTCAGTTTTTTTTCTAAGTGTCTGATCGAGAGAAGGAAAAAGAGGTGATTTTTAGCCTCTCTCGATTTTGTACTTAGAAAAAATCCAATTTTTTTTTTTTTTTTTCCGTTTTTTTTCTAAGTGTCTGATCGAGAGAAGGAAAAAGAGGTGATTTTTAGCCTCTCTCGATTTTGTACTTAGAAAAAATCCAATTTTTTTTTTTTTTTTTCATTTTTTTTTCTAAGTGTCTGATCGAGAGAAGGAAAAAGAGGTGATTTTTAGCCACTCTCGATTTTGTACTTAGAAAAATCCAAATTTTTTTTTTTTTTTTTCAGTTGTTTTTCTAAGTGTCTGATCGAGAGAAGGAAAAAGAGGTGATTTTTAGCCTCTCTCGATTTTGTACTAAGAAAATATCCAAATTTTTTTTTTTTTTTTTTTTCCGTTTTTTTTCTAAGTGTCTGATCGAGAGAAGGAAAAAGAGGTGATTTTTAGCCTCTCTTGATTTTGTACTTAGAAAAAATCCAATTTTTTTTTTTTTTTTCCCTTTTTTTTTTCTAAGTGTCTGATCGAGAGAAGGAAAAAGAGGTGATTTTTAGCCACTCTCGATTTTGTACTTAGAAAAAATCCAAATTTTTTTTTTTTTTTTTTCCGTTTTTTTTCTAAGTGTCTGATCGAGAGAAGGAAAACGAGGTGATTTTTAGCCTCTCTCGATTTTGTACTTAGAAAAAATCCAATTTTTTTTTTTTTTTTTCCCGTTTTTTTTCTAAGTGTCTGATCGATAGAAGGAAAAAGAGGTGATTTTTAGCCTCTCTTGATTTTGTACTTAGAAAAAATCCAATTTTTTTTTTTTTTTTTTCTTTTTTTTTTCTAAGTGTCTGATCGAGAGAAGGAAAAAGAGGTGATTTTTAGCCTCTCTCGATTTTGTACTTAGAAAAAATCCAATTTTTTTTTTTTTTTTTTTCCGTTTTTTTTCTAAGTGTCTGACCGAGAGAAGGAAAAAGAGGTGATTTTTAGCCTCTCTCGTTTTTGTACTTAGAAAAAAATCCAAATTTTTTTTTTTTTTTTTTCCGTTTTTTTTCTTAGTGTCTGATCGAGAGAAGGAAAAAGAGGTGATTTTTAGCCTCTCTTGATTTTGTACTTAGAAAAAAATCCAATTTTTTTTTTTTTTTTTCATTTTTTTTTCTAAGTGTCTGATCGAGAGAAGGAAAAAGAGGTGATTTTTAGCCACTCTCGATTTTGTACTTAGAAAAAATCCAATTTTTTTTTTTTTTTTTCCGTTTTTTTTCTAAGTGTCTGATCGAGAGAAGGAAAAAGAGGTGATTTTTAGCCTCTCTTGATTTTGTACTTAGAAAAAATCCAATTTATTTTTTTTTTTTTCATTTTTTTTTCTAAGTGTCTGATCGAGAGAAGGAAAAAGAGGTGATTTTTAGCCACTCTCGATTTTGTACTTAGAAAAAATCCAAATTTTTTTTTTTTTTTTTTCCGTTTTTTTTCTAAGTGTCTGATCGAGAGAAGGAAAAAGAGGTGATTTTTAGCCTCTCTCGATTTTGTACTTAGAAAAAATCCAAATTTTTTTTTTTTTTTTTTCCGTTTTTTTTCTAAGTGTCTGATCGAGAGAAGGAAAAAGAGGTGATTTTTAGCCTCTCTCGATTTTGTACTTAAAAAAAATCCAATTTTTTTTTTTTTTTTTTCATTTTTTTTTCTAAGTGTCTGATCGAGAGAAGGAAAAAGAGGTGATTTTTAGCCACTCTCGATTTTGTACTTAGAAAAAATCCCAATTTTTTTTTTTTTTTTTTCCGTTTTTTTTCTAAGTGTCTGATCGAGAGAAGGAAAAAGAGGTGATTTTTAGCCTCTCTCGATTTTGTACTTAGAAAAAATACAATTTTTTTTTTTTTTTTCCTTTTTTTTTCTAAGTGTCTGATCGAGAGAAGGAAAAAGAGGTGATTTTTAGCCTCTCTTGATTTTGTACTTAGAAAAAATCCAATTTTTTTTTTTTTTTTTCTTTTTTTTTTCTAAGTGTTTGATCGAGAGAAGGAAAAAGAGGTGATTTTTAGCCTCTCTCGATTTTGTACTTAGAAAAAATCCAAATTTTTTTTTTTTTTTTTTCCGTTTTTTTTCTAAGTGTCTGATCGAGAGAAGGAAAAAGAGGTGATTTTTAGCCTCTCTCGATTTTGTACTTAGAAAAAATCCAAATATTTTTTTTTTTTTTTCCGTTTTTTTTCTAAGTGTCTGATCGAGAGAAGGAAAAAGAGGTGATTTTTAGCCTGTCTCGATTTTGTACTTAGAAAAAATCCAAAATTTTTTTTTTTTTTTTTCAGTTTTTTTTCTGAGTGTCTGATCGAGAGAAGGAAAAAGAGGTGATTTTTAGCCACTCTCGATTTTGTACTTAGAAAAAATCCAAATTTTTTTTTTTTTTTTTTCCGTTTTTTTTCTAAGTGTCTGATCGAGAGAAGGAAAAAGAGGTGATTTTTAGCCACTCTCGATTTTGTACTTAGAAAAAATCCAATTTTTTTTTTTTTTTTTTCCGTTTTTTTTCTAAGTGTCTGATCGAGAGAAGGAAAAAGAGGTGATTTTTAGCCTCTCTCGATTTTGTACTTTGAAAAAATCCAAAATTATTATTTTTTTTTTTCAGTTTTTTTTCTAAGTGTCTGATCGAGAGAAGGAAAAAGAGGTGATTTTTAGCCTCTCTCGATTTTGTACTTAGAAAAAATCCAAATTTTTATTTTTTTTTTTCCGTTTTTTTTCTAAGTGTCTGATCGAGAGAAGGAAAAAGAGGTGATTTTTAGCCTCTCTTGATTTTGTACTTAGAAAAAATCCAATTTTTTTTTTTTTTTTTCATTTTTTTTTCTAAGTGTCTGATCGAGAGAAGGAAAAAGAGGTGATTTTTAGCCACTCTCGATTTTGTACTTAGAAAAAATCCCAATTTTTTTTTTTTTTTTTTCCGTTTTTTTTCTAAGTGTCTGATCGAGAGAAGGAAAAAGAGGTGATTTTTAGCCACTCTCGATTTTGTACTTAGAAAAAATCCAAATTTTTTTTTTTTTTTTTTCAGTTTTTTTTCTAAGTGTCTGATCGAGAGAAGGAAAAAGAGGTGATTTTTAGCCTCTCTCGATTTTGTACTTAGAAAAATCCAAAATTTTTTTTTTTTTTTTCAGTTGTTTTTCTAAGTGTCTGATCGAGAGAAGGAAAAAGAGGTGATTTTTAGCCTCTCTCGATTTTGTACTTAGAAAAAATCCAAATTTTTTTTTTTTTTTTTTCCATTTTTTTTCTAAGTGTCTGATCGAGAGAAGGAAAAAGAGGTGATTTTTAGCCTCTCTCGATTTTGTACTTAGAAAAAATCCAATTTTTTTTTTTTTTTTTTCCGTTTTTTTTCTAAGTGTCTGATCGAGAGAAGGAAAAAGAGGTGATTTTTAGCCTCTCTCGATTTTGTACTTAGAAAAAATCCAATTTTTTTTTTTTTTTTCTTTTTTTTTTCTAAGTGTCTGATCGAGAGAAGGAAAAAGAGGTGATTTTTAGCCACTCTCGATTTTGTACTTAGAAAATATCCAAATTTTTTTTTTTTTTTTTTCAGTTTTTTTTCTAAGTGTCTGATCGAGAGAAGGAAAAATAGGTGATTTTTAGCCTGTCTCGATTTTGTACTTAGAAAAAATCCAATTTTTTTTTTTTTTTTTTTCAGTTTTTTTTCTAAGTGTCTGATCGAGAGAAGGAAAAAGAGGTGATTATTAGCCACTCTCGATTTTGTACTTAGAAAAAATCCAAATTTTTTTTTTTTTTTTTCCGTTTTTTTTCTAAGTGTCTGATCGAGAGAAGGAAAAAGAGGTGATTTTTAGCCTCTCTCGATTTTGTACTTAGAAAAAATCCAATTTTTTTTTTTTTTTTTCCGTTTTTTTTCTAAGTGTCTGATCGAGAGAAGGAAAAAGAGGTGATTTTTAGCCTCTCTCGATTTTGTACTTAGAAAAAATCCAATTTTTTTTTTTTTTTTTCATTTTTTTTTCTAAGTGTCTGATCGAGAGAAGGAAAAAGAGGTGATTTTTAGCCACTCTCGATTTTGTACTTAGAAAAAAATCCAAATTTTTTTTTTTTTTTTTTCAGTTTTTTTTCTAAGTGTCTGATCGAGAGAAGGAAAAAGAGGTGATTTTTAGCCTCTCTCGATTTTGTACTTAGAAAAATCCAAATTTTTTTTTTTTTTTCAGTTGTTTTTCTAAGTGTCTGATCGAGAGAAGGAAAAAGAGGTGATTTTTAGCCTCTCTCGATTTTGTACTTAGAAAAAATCCAAATTTTTTTTTTTTTTTTTTTCCGTTTTTTTTCTAAGTGTCTGATCGATAGAAGGAAAAAGAGGTGATTTTTAGCCTCTCTTGATTTTGTACTTAGAAAAAATCCAATTTTTTTTTTTTTTTTTTCTTTTTTTTTTCTAAGTGTCTGATCGAGAGAAGGAAAAAGAGGTGATTTTTAGCCTCTCTCGATTTTGTACTTAGAAAAAATCCAATTTTTTTTTTTTTTTTTTTCCGTTTTTTTTCTAAGTGTCTGATCGAGAGAAGGAAAAAGAGGTGATTTTTAGCCTCTCTCGATTTTGTACTTAGAAAAAAATCCAAATTTTTTTTTTTTTTTTTTCCGTTTTTTTTCTAAGTGTCTGATCGAGAGAAGGAAAAAGAGGTGATTTTTAGCCTCTCTTGATTTTGTACTTAGAAAAAAATCCAATTTTTTTTTTTTTTTTTCTTTTTTTTTTCTAAGTGTCTGATCGAGAGAAGGAAAAAGAGGTGATTTTTAGCCACTCTCGATTTTGTACTTAGAAAAAATCCAATTTTTTTTTTTTTTTTCCGTTTTTTTTCTAAGTGTCTGATCGAGAGAAGGAAAAAGAGGTGATTTTTAGCCTCTCTTGATTTTGTACTTAGAAAAAATCCAATTTATTTATTTTTTTTTCTTTTTTTTTTCTAAGTGTCTGATCGAGAGAAGGAAAAAGAGGTGATTTTTAGCCACTCTCGATTTTGTACTTAGAAAAAATCCAAATTTTTTTTTTTTTTTTTTCCGTTTTTTTTCTAAGTGTCTGATCGAGAGAAGGAAAAAGAGGTGATTTTTAGCCTCTCTCGATTTTGTACTTAGAAAAAATCCAAATTTTTTTTTTTTTTTTTTTCCGTTTTTTTTCTAAGTGTCTGATCGAGAGAAGGAAAAAGAGGTGATTTTTAGCCTCTCCCGATTTTGTACTTAAAAAAAATCCAATTTTTATTTTTTTTTTTTCATTTTTTTTTCTAAGTGTCTGATCGAGAGAAGGAAAAAGAGGTGATTTTTAGCCACTCTCGATTTTGTACTTAGAAAAAATCCCAATTTTTATTTTTTTTTTTTCCGTTTTTTTTCTAAGTGTCTGATCGAGAGAAGGAAAAAGAGGTGATTTTTAGCCTCTCTCGATTTTGTACTTAGAAAAAATACAATTTTTTTTTTTTTTTTTTCCTTTTTTTTTCTAAGTGTCTGATCGAGAGAAGGAAAAAGAGGTGATTTTTAGCCTCTCTTGATTTTGTACTTAGAAAAAATCCAATTTTTTTTTTTTTTTTTCTTTTTTTTTTCTAAGTGTTTGATCGAGAGAAGGAAAAAGAGGTGATTTTTAGCCTCTCTCGATTTTGTACTTAGAAAAAATCCAATTTTTTTTTTTTTTTTTTCATTTTTTTTCTAAGTGTCTGATCGAGAGAAGGAAAAAGAGGTGATTTTTAGCCACTCTCGATTTTGTACTTAGAAAAAATCCAAATTTTTATTTTTATTTTTTCCGTTTTTTTTCTAAGTGTCTGATCGAGAGAAGGAAAAAGAGGTGATTTTTAGCCTCTCTCGATTTTGTACTTAGAAAAAATCCAAATTTTTTTTTTTTTTTTTTCCGTTTTTTTTCTAAGTGTCTGATCGAGAGAAGGAAAAAGAGGTGATTTTTAGCCTGTCTCGATTTTGTACTTAGAAAAAATCCAAAATTTTTTTTTTTTTTTTCAGTTTTTTTTCTGAGTGTCTGATCGAGAGAAGGAAAAAGAGGTGATTTTTAGCCACTCTCGATTTTGTACTTAGAAAAAATCCAAATTTTTTTTTTTTTTTTTTCCGTTTTTTTTCTAAGTGTCTGATCGAGAGAAGGAAAAAGAGGTGATTTTTAGCCACTCTCGATTTTGTACTTAGAAAAAATCCAATTTTTTTTTTTTTTTTTCCCGTTTTTTTTCTAAGTGTCTGATCGAGAGAAGGAAAAAGAGGTGATTTTTAGCCTCTCTCGATTTTGTACTTTGAAAAAATCCAAAATTATTATTTTTTTTTTTCAGTTTTTTTTCTAAGTGTCTGATCGAGAGAAGGAAAAAGAGGTGATTTTTAGCCTCTCTCGATTTTGTACTTAGAAAAAATCCAAATTTTTATTTTTTTTTTTCCGTTTTTTTTCTAAGTGTCTGATCGAGAGAAGGAAAAAGAGGTGATTTTTAGCCTCTCTTGATTTTGTACTTAGAAAAAATCCAATTTTTTTTTTTTTTTTTTCATTTTTTTTTCTAAGTGTCTGATCGAGAGAAGGAAAAAGAGGTGATTTTTAGCCACTCTCGATTTTGTACTTAGAAAAAATCCAAATTTTTTTTTTTTTTTTTCCGTTTTTTTTCTAAGTGTCTGATCGAGAGAAGGAAAAAGAGGTGATTTTTAGCCTCTCTCGATTTTGTACTTAGAAAAAATCAATTTTTTTTTTTTTTTTTTTCCGTTTTTTTTCTAAGTGTCTGATCGAGAGAAGGAAAAAGAGGTGATTTTTAGCCTCTCTCGATTTTGTACTTAGAAAAAATCCAATTTTTTTTTTTTTTTTTCATTTTTTTTTCTAAGTGTCTGATCGAGAGAAGGAAAAAGAGGTGATTTTTAGCCACTCTCGATTTTGTACTTAGAAAAAATCCAAATTTTTTTTTTTTTTTTTTCAGTTTTTTTTCTAAGTGTCTGATCGAGAGAAGGAAAAAGAGGTGATTTTTAGCCACTCTCGATTTTGTACTTAGAAAAAATCCAATTTTTTTTTTTTTTTTTCTCCGTTTTTTTTCTAAGTGTCTGATCGAGAGAAGGAAAAAGAGGTGATTTTTAGCCTCTCTCGATTTTGTACTTAAAAAAAATCCAATTTTTTTTTTTTTTTTTTCATTTTTTTTTCTAAGTGTCTGATCGAGAGAAGGAAAAAGAGGTGATTTTTAGCCACTCTCGATTTTGTACTTAGAAAAAATCCCAATTTTTTTTTTTTTTTTTTCCGTTTTTTTTCTAAGTGTCTGATCGAGAGAAGGAAAAAGAGGTGATTTTTAGCCTCTCTCGATTTTGTACTTAGAAAAAATACATTTTTTTTTTTTTTTTTTCCTTTTTTTTTCTAAGTGTCTGATCGAGAGAAGGAAAAAGAGGTGATTTTTAGCCTCTCTTGATTTTGTACTTAGAAAAAATCCAATTTTTTTTTTTTTTTTTTCTTTTTTTTTTCTAAGTGTTTGATCGAGAGAAGGAAAAAGAGGTGATTTTTAGCCTCTCTCGATTTTGTACTTAGAAAAAATCCAAATATTTTTTTTTTTTTTCCGTTTTTTTTCTAAGTGTCTGATCGAGAGAAGGAAAAAGAGGTGATTTTTAGCCTGTCTCGATTTTGTACTTAGAAAAAATACAATTTTTTTTTTTTTTTTTTCATTTTTTTTGTAAGTGTCTGATCGAGAGAAGGAAAAAAAAGGTGATTTTTAGCCACTCTCGATTTTGTACTTAGAAAAAATCCAAATTTTTTTTTTTTTTTTCCGTTTTTTTTCTAAGTGTCTGATCGAGAGAAGGAAAAAGAGGTGATTTTTAGCCTCTCTCGATTTTGTACTTAGAAAAAATCCAAATATTTTTTTTTTTTTTTCCGTTTTTTTTCTAAGTGTCTGATCGAGAGAAGGAAAAAGAGGTGATTTTTAGCCTGTCTCGATTTTGTACTTAGAAAAAATCCAAATTTTTTTTTTTTTTTTTTCAGTTTTTTTTCTGAGTGTCTGATCGAGAGAAGGAAAAAGAGGTGATTTTTAGCCACTCTCGATTTTGTACTTAGAAAAAATCCAAATTTTTTTTTTTTTTTTTTCCGTTTTTTTTCTAAGTGTCTGATCGAGAGAAGGAAAAAGAGGTGATTTTTAGCCACTCTCGATTTTGTACTTAGAAAAAATCCAATTTTTTTTTTTTTTTTTTTCCGTTTTTTTTCTAAGTGTCTGATCGAGAGAAGGAAAAAGAGGTGATTTTTAGCCTCTCTCGATTTTGTACTTTGAAAAAATCCAAAATTATTATTTTTTTTTTTCAGTTTTTTTTCTAAGTGTCTGATCGAGAGAAGGAAAAAGAGGTGATTTTTAGCCTCTCTCGATTTTGTCCTTAGAAAAAATCCAAATTTTTATTTTTTTTTTTCCGTTTTTTTTCTAAGTGTCTGATCGAGAGAAGGAAAAAGAGGTGATTTTTAGCCTCTCTTGATTTTGTACTTAGAAAAAATCCAATTTTATTTTTTTTTTTTTCATTTTTTTTTCTAAGTGTCTGATCGAGAGAAGGAAAAAGAGGTGATTTTTAGCCTCTCTCGATTTTGTACTTAGAAAAAATACAATTTTTTTTTTTTTTTTTCCTTTTTTTTTCTAAGTGTCTGATCGAGAGAAGGAAAAAGAGGTGATTTTTAGCCTCTCTTGATTTTGTACTTAGAAAAAATCCAATTTTTTTTTTTTTTTTCTTTTTTTTTCTAAGTGTTTGATCGAGAGAAGGAAAAAGAGGTGATTTTTAGCCTCTCTCGATTTTGTACTTAGAAAAAATCCAAATTTTTATTTTTTTTTTTTCCGTTTTTTTTCTAAGTGTCTGATCGAGAGAAGGAAAACGAGGTGATTTTTAGCCTCTCTCGATTTTGTACTTAGAAAAAATCCAATTTTTTTTTTTTTTTTTCCCGTTTTTTTTCTAAGTGTCTGATCGATAGAAGGAAAAAGAGGTGATTTTTAGCCTCTCTTGATTTTGTACTTAGAAAAAATCCAATTTTTTTTTTTTTTTTTTCTTTTTTTTTTCTAAGTGTCTGATTGAGAGAAGGAAAAAGAGGTGATTTTTAGCCTCTCTCGATTTTGTACTTAGAAAAAATCCAATTTTTTTTTTTTTTTTTTTCCGTTTTTTTTCTAAGTGTCTGATCGAGAGAAGGAAAAAGAGGTGATTTTTAGCCTCTCTCGATTTTGTACTTAGAAAAAAATCCAAATTTTTTTTTTTTTTTTTTCCGTTTTTTTTCTTAGTGTCTGATCGAGAGAAGGAAAAAGAGGTGATTTTTAGCCTCTCTTGATTTTGTACTTAGAAAAAAATCCAATTTTTTTTTTTTTTTTTCATTTTTTTTTCTAAGTGTCTGATCGAGAGAAGGAAAAAGAGGTGATTTTTAGCCACTCTCGATTTTGTACTTAGAAAAAATCCAATTTTTTTTTTTTTTTTCCGTTTTTTTTCTAAGTGTCTGATCGAGAGAAGGAAAAAGAGGTGATTTTTAGCCTCTCTTGATTTTGTACTTAGAAAAAATCCAATTTATTTTTTTTTTTTTCATTTTTTTTTCTAAGTGTCTGATCGAGAGAAGGAAAAAGAGGTGATTTTTAGCCACTCTCGATTTTGTACTTAGAAAAAATCCAAATTTTTTTTTTTTTTTTTTCCGTTTTTTTTCTAAGTGTCTGATCGAGAGAAGGAAAAAGAGGTGATTTTTAGCCTCTCTCGATTTTGTACTTAGAAAAAATCCAAATTTTTTTTTTTTTTTTTTCCGTTTTTTTTCTAAGTGTCTGATCGAGAGAAGGAAAAAGAGGTGATTTTTAGCCTCTCTCGATTTTGTACTTAAAAAAAATCCAATTTTTTTTTTTTTTTTTTCATTTTTTTTTCTAAGTGTCTGATCGAGAGAAGGAAAAAGAGGTGATTTTTAGCCACTCTCGATTTTGTACTTAGAAAAAATCCCAATTTTTTTTTTTTTTTTTTCCGTTTTTTTTCTAAGTGTCTGATCGAGAGAAGGAAAAAGAGGTGATTTTTAGCCTCTCTCGATTTTGTACTTAGAAAAAATACAATTTTTTTTTTTTTTCCTTTTTTTTTCTAAGTGTCTGATCGAGAGAAGGAAAAAGAGGTGATTTTTAGCCTCTCTTGATTTTGTACTTAGAAAAAATCCAATTTTTTTTTTTTTTTTTTCTTTTTTTTTTCTAAGTGTTTGATCGAGAGAAGGAAAAAGAGGTGATTTTTAGCCTCTCTCGATTTTGTACTTAGAAAAAATCCAAATTTTTTTTTTTTTTTTTTCCGTTTTTTTTCTAAGTGTCTGATCGAGAGAAGGAAAAAGAGGTGATTTTTAGCCTCTCTCGATTTTGTACTTAGAAAAAATCCAAATATTTTTTTTTTTTTTTCCGTTTTTTTTCTAAGTGTCTGATCGAGAGAAGGAAAAAGAGGTGATTTTTAGCCTGTCTCGATTTTGTACTTAGAAAAAATCCAAAATTTTTTTTTTTTTTTTCAGTTTTTTTTCTGAGTGTCTGATCGAGAGAAGGAAAAAGAGGTGATTTTTAGCCACTCTCGATTTTGTACTTAGAAAAAATCCAAATTTTTTTTTTTTTTTTTTCCGTTTTTTTTCTAAGTGTCTGATCGAGAGAAGGAAAAAGAGGTGATTTTTAGCCACTCTCGATTTTGTACTTAGAAAAAATCCAATTTTTTTTTTTTTTTTTTCCGTTTTTTTTCTAAGTGTCTGATCGAGAGAAGGAAAAAGAGGTGATTTTTAGCCTCTCTCGATTTTGTACTTAGAAAAAATCCAATTTTTTTTTTTTTTTTTCCGTTTTTTTTCTAAGTGTCTGATCGAGAGAAGGAAAAAGAGGTGATTTTTAGCCTCTCTCGATTTTGTACTTAGAAAAAATCCAATTTTTTTTTTTTTTTTCATTTTTTTTTCTAAGTGTCTGATCGAGAGAAGGAAAAAGAGGTGATTTTTAGCCACTCTCGATTTTGTACTTAGAAAAATCCAAATTTTTTTTTTTTTTTTTCAGTTGTTTTTCTAAGTGTCTGATCGAGAGAAGGAAAAAGAGGTGATTTTTAGCCTCTCTCGATTTTGTACTAAGAAAATATCCAAATTTTTTTTTTTTTTTTTTTTCCGTTTTTTTTCTAAGTGTCTGATCGAGAGAAGGAAAAAGAGGTGATTTTTAGCCTCTCTTGATTTTGTACTTAGAAAAAATCCAATTTTTTTTTTTTTTTTCCCTTTTTTTTTTCTAAGTGTCTGATCGAGAGAAGGAAAAAGAGGTGATTTTTAGCCACTCTCGATTTTGTACTTAGAAAAAATCCACATTTTTTTTTTTTTTTTTTCCGTTTTTTTTCTAAGTGTCTGATCGAGAGAAGGAAAACGAGGTGATTTTTAGCCTCTCTCGATTTTGTACTTAGAAAAAATCCAATTTTTTTTTTTTTTTTTCCCGTTTTTTTTCTAAGTGTCTGATCGATAGAAGGAAAAAGAGGTGATTTTTAGCCTCTCTTGATTTTGTACTTAGAAAAAATCCAATTTTTTTTTTTTTTTTTCTTTTTTTTTTCTAAGTGTCTGATCGAGAGAAGGAAAAAGAGGTGATTTTTAGCCTCTCTCGATTTTGTACTTAGAAAAAATCCAATTTTTTTTTTTTTTTTTTTCCGTTTTTTTTCTAAGTGTCTGACCGAGAGAAGGAAAAAGAGGTGATTTTTAGCCTCTCTCGTTTTTGTACTTAGAAAAAAATCCAAATTTTTTTCTTTTTTTTTTCCGTTTTTTTTCTTAGTGTCTGATCGAGAGAAGGAAAAAGAGGTGATTTTTAGCCTCTCTTGATTTTGTACTTAGAAAAAAATCCAATTTTTTTTTTTTTTTTTCATTTTTTTTTCTAAGTGTCTGATCGAGAGAAGGAAAAAGAGGTGATTTTTAGCCACTCTCGATTTTGTACTTAGAAAAAATCCAATTTTTTTTTTTTTTTTTCCGTTTTTTTTCTAAGTGTCTGATCGAGAGAAGGAAAAAGAGGTGATTTTTAGCCTCTCTTGATTTTGTACTTAGAAAAAATCCAATTTATTTTTTTTTTTTTCATTTTTTTTTCTAAGTGTCTGATCGAGAGAAGGAAAAAGAGGTGATTTTTAGCCACTCTCGATTTTGTACTTAGAAAAAATCCAAATTTTTTTTTTTTTTTTTTCCGTTTTTTTTCTAAGTGTCTGATCGAGAGAAGGAAAAAGAGGTGATTTTTAGCCTCTCTCGATTTTGTACTTAGAAAAAATCCAAATTTTTTTTTTTTTTTTTTCCGTTTTTTTTCTAAGTGTCTGATCGAGAGAAGGAAAAAGAGGTGATTTTTAGCCTCTCTCGATTTTGTACTTAAAAAAAATCCAATTTTTTTTTTTTTTTTTTCATTTTTTTTTCTAAGTGTCTGATCGAGAGAAGGAAAAAGAGGTGATTTTTAGCCACTCTCGATTTTGTACTTAGAAAAAATCCCAATTTTTTTTTTTTTTTTTTCCGTTTTTTTTCTAAGTGTCTGATCGAGAGAAGGAAAAAGAGGTGATTTTTAGCCTCTCTCGATTTTGTACTTAGAAAAAATACAATTTTTTTTTTTTTTTTCCTTTTTTTTTCTAAGTGTCTGATCGAGAGAAGGAAAAAGAGGTGATTTTTAGCCTCTCTTGATTTTGTACTTAGAAAAAATCCAATTTTTTTTTTTTTTTTTCTTTTTTTTTTCTAAGTGTTTGATCGAGAGAAGGAAAAAGAGGTGATTTTTAGCCTCTCTCGATTTTGTACTTAGAAAAAATCCAAATTTTTTTTTTTTTTTTTTCCGTTTTTTTTCTAAGTGTCTGATCGAGAGAAGGAAAAAGAGGTGATTTTTAGCCTCTCTCGATTTTGTACTTAGAAAAAATCCAAATATTTTTTTTTTTTTTTCCGTTTTTTTTCTAAGTGTCTGATCGAGAGAAGGAAAAAGAGGTGATTTTTAGCCTGTCTCGATTTTGTACTTAGAAAAAATCCAAAATTTTTTTTTTTTTTTTTCAGTTTTTTTTCTGAGTGTCTGATCGAGAGAAGGAAAAAGAGGTGATTTTTAGCCACTCTCGATTTTGTACTTAGAAAAAATCCAAATTTTTTTTTTTTTTTTTTCCGTTTTTTTTCTAAGTGTCTGATCGAGAGAAGGAAAAAGAGGTGATTTTTAGCCACTCTCGATTTTGTACTTAGAAAAAATCCAATTTTTTTTTTTTTTTTTCCGTTTTTTTTCTAAGTGTCTGATCGAGAGAAGGAAAAAGAGGTGATTTTTAGCCTCTCTCGATTTTGTACTTTGAAAAAATCCAAAATTATTATTTTTTTTTTTCAGTTTTTTTTCTAAGTGTCTGATCGAGAGAAGGAAAAAGAGGTGATTTTTAGCCTCTCTCGATTTTGTACTTAGAAAAAATCCAAATTTTTATTTTTTTTTTTCCGTTTTTTTTCTAAGTGTCTGATCGAGAGAAGGAAAAAGAGGTGATTTTTAGCCTCTCTTGATTTTGTACTTAGAAAAAATCCAATTTTTTTTTTTTTTTTTCATTTTTTTTTCTAAGTGTCTGATCGAGAGAAGGAAAAAGAGGTGATTTTTAGCCACTCTCGATTTTGTACTTAGAAAAAATCCCAATTTTTTTTTTTTTTTTTTCCGTTTTTTTTCTAAGTGTCTGATCGAGAGAAGGAAAAAGAGGTGATTTTTAGCCACTCTCGATTTTGTACTTAGAAAAAATCCAAATTTTTTTTTTTTTTTTTTCAGTTTTTTTTCTAAGTGTCTGATCGAGAGAAGGAAAAAGAGGTGATTTTTAGCCTCTCTCGATTTTGTACTTAGAAAAATCCAAAATTTTTTTTTTTTTTTTCAGTTGTTTTTCTAAGTGTCTGATCGAGAGAAGGAAAAAGAGGTGATTTTTAGCCTCTCTCGATTTTGTACTTAGAAAAAATCCAAATTTTTTTTTTTTTTTTTTCCATTTTTTTTCTAAGTGTCTGATCGAGAGAAGGAAAAAGAGGTGATTTTTAGCCTCTCTCGATTTTGTACTTAGAAAAAATCCAATTTTTTTTTTTTTTTTTTCCGTTTTTTTTCTAAGTGTCTGATCGAGAGAAGGAAAAAGAGGTGATTTTTAGCCTCTCTCGATTTTGTACTTAGAAAAAATCCAATTTTTTTTTTTTTTTTTCTTTTTTTTTTCTAAGTGTCTGATCGAGAGAAGGAAAAAGAGGTGATTTTTAGCCACTCTCGATTTTGTACTTAGAAAATATCCAAATTTTTTTTTTTTTTTTTTCAGTTTTTTTTCTAAGTGTCTGATCGAGAGAAGGAAAAATAGGTGATTTTTAGCCTGTCTCGATTTTGTACTTAGAAAAAATCCAATTTTTTTTTTTTTTTTTTTCAGTTTTTTTTCTAAGTGTCTGATCGAGAGAAGGAAAAAGAGGTGATTATTAGCCACTCTCGATTTTGTACTTAGAAAAAATCCAAATTTTTTTTTTTTTTTTTTCCGTTTTTTTTCTAAGTGTCTGATCGAGAGAAGGAAAAAGAGGTGATTTTTAGCCTCTCTCGATTTTGTACTTAGAAAAAATCCAATTTTTTTTTTTTTTTTTCCGTTTTTTTTCTAAGTGTCTGATCGAGAGAAGGAAAAAGAGGTGATTTTTAGCCTCTCTCGATTTTGTACTTAGAAAAAATCCAATTTTTTTTTTTTTTTTTCATTTTTTTTTCTAAGTGTCTGATCGAGAGAAGGAAAAAGAGGTGATTTTTAGCCACTCTCGATTTTGTACTTAGAAAAAAATCCAAATTTTTTTTTTTTTTTTTTCAGTTTTTTTTCTAAGTGTCTGATCGAGAGAAGGAAAAAGAGGTGATTTTTAGCCTCTCTCGATTTTGTACTTAGAAAAATCCAAATTTTTTTTTTTTTTTCAGTTGTTTTTCTAAGTGTCTGATCGAGAGAAGGAAAAAGAGGTGATTTTTAGCCTCTCTCGATTTTGTACTTAGAAAAAATCCAAATTTTTTTTTTTTTTTTTTTCCGTTTTTTTTCTAAGTGTCTGATCGATAGAAGGAAAAAGAGGTGATTTTTAGCCTCTCTTGATTTTGTACTTAGAAAAAATCCAATTTTTTTTTTTTTTTTTTCTTTTTTTTTTCTAAGTGTCTGATCGAGAGAAGGAAAAAGAGGTGATTTTTAGCCTCTCTCGATTTTGTACTTAGAAAAAATCCAATTTTTTTTTTTTTTTTTTTCCGTTTTTTTTCTAAGTGTCTGATCGAGAGAAGGAAAAAGAGGTGATTTTTAGCCTCTCTCGATTTTGTACTTAGAAAAAAATCCAAATTTTTTTTTTTTTTTTTTCCGTTTTTTTTCTAAGTGTCTGATCGAGAGAAGGAAAAAGAGGTGATTTTTAGCCTCTCTTGATTTTGTACTTAGAAAAAAATCCAATTTTTTTTTTTTTTTTTCTTTTTTTTTTCTAAGTGTCTGATCGAGAGAAGGAAAAAGAGGTGATTTTTAGCCACTCTCGATTTTGTACTTAGAAAAAATCCAATTTTTTTTTTTTTTTCCGTTTTTTTTCTAAGTGTCTGATCGAGAGAAGGAAAAAGAGGTGATTTTTAGCCTCTCTTGATTTTGTACTTAGAAAAAATCCAATTTATTTATTTTTTTTTCTTTTTTTTTTCTAAGTGTCTGATCGAGAGAAGGAAAAAGAGGTGATTTTTAGCCACTCTCGATTTTGTACTTAGAAAAAATCCAAATTTTTTTTTTTTTTTTTTCCGTTTTTTTTCTAAGTGTCTGATCGAGAGAAGGAAAAAGAGGTGATTTTTAGCCTCTCTCGATTTTGTACTTAGAAAAAATCCAAATTTTTTTTTTTTTTTTTTTCCGTTTTTTTTCTAAGTGTCTGATCGAGAGAAGGAAAAAGAGGTGATTTTTAGCCTCTCCCGATTTTGTACTTAAAAAAAATCCAATTTTTATTTTTTTTTTTTCATTTTTTTTTCTAAGTGTCTGATCGAGAGAAGGAAAAAGAGGTGATTTTTAGCCACTCTCGATTTTGTACTTAGAAAAAATCCCAATTTTTATTTTTTTTTTTTCCGTTTTTTTTCTAAGTGTCTGATCGAGAGAAGGAAAAAGAGGTGATTTTTAGCCTCTCTCGATTTTGTACTTAGAAAAAATACAATTTTTTTTTTTTTTTTTCCTTTTTTTTTCTAAGTGTCTGATCGAGAGAAGGAAAAAGAGGTGATTTTTAGCCTCTCTTGATTTTGTACTTAGAAAAAATCCAATTTTTTTTTTTTTTTTTCTTTTTTTTTTCTAAGTGTTTGATCGAGAGAAGGAAAAAGAGGTGATTTTTAGCCTCTCTCGATTTTGTACTTAGAAAAAATCCAATTTTTTTTTTTTTTTTTTCATTTTTTTTCTAAGTGTCTGATCGAGAGAAGGAAAAAGAGGTGATTTTTAGCCACTCTCGATTTTGTACTTAGAAAAAATCCAAATTTTTATTTTTTTTTTTTCCGTTTTTTTTCTAAGTGTCTGATCGAGAGAAGGAAAAAGAGGTGATTTTTAGCCTCTCTCGATTTTGTACTTAGAAAAAATCCAAATTTTTTTTTTTTTTTTTTCCGTTTTTTTTCTAAGTGTCTGATCGAGAGAAGGAAAAAGAGGTGATTTTTAGCCTGTCTCGATTTTGTACTTAGAAAAAATCCAAAATTTTTTTTTTTTTTTTTCAGTTTTTTTTCTGAGTGTCTGATCGAGAGAAGGAAAAAGAGGTGATTTTTAGCCACTCTCGATTTTGTACTTAGAAAAAATCCAAATTTTTTTTTTTTTTTTTTCCGTTTTTTTTCTAAGTGTCTGATCGAGAGAAGGAAAAAGAGGTGATTTTTAGCCACTCTCGATTTTGTACTTAGAAAAAATCCAATTTTTTTTTTTTTTTTTCCCGTTTTTTTTCTAAGTGTCTGATCGAGAGAAGGAAAAAGAGGTGATTTTTAGCCTCTCTCGATTTTGTACTTTGAAAAAATCCAAAATTATTATTTTTTTTTTTCAGTTTTTTTTCTAAGTGTCTGATCGAGAGAAGGAAAAAGAGGTGATTTTTAGCCTCTCTCGATTTTGTACTTAGAAAAAATCCAAATTTTTATTTTTTTTTTTCCGTTTTTTTTCTAAGTGTCTGATCGAGAGAAGGAAAAAGAGGTGATTTTTAGCCTCTCTTGATTTTGTACTTAGAAAAAATCCAATTTTTTTTTTTTTTTTTTCATTTTTTTTTCTAAGTGTCTGATCGAGAGAAGGAAAAAGAGGTGATTTTTAGCCACTCTCGATTTTGTACTTAGAAAAAATCCAAATTTTTTTTTTTTTTTTTCCGTTTTTTTTCTAAGTGTCTGATCGAGAGAAGGAAAAAGAGGTGATTTTTAGCCTCTCTCGATTTTGTACTTAGAAAAAATCAATTTTTTTTTTTTTTTTTTTCCGTTTTTTTTCTAAGTGTCTGATCGAGAGAAGGAAAAAGAGGTGATTTTTAGCCTCTCTCGATTTTGTACTTAGAAAAAATCCAATTTTTTTTTTTTTTTTTCATTTTTTTTTCTAAGTGTCTGATCGAGAGAAGGAAAAAGAGGTGATTTTTAGCCACTCTCGATTTTGTACTTAGAAAAAATCCAAATTTTTTTTTTTTTTTTTCAGTTTTTTTTCTAAGTGTCTGATCGAGAGAAGGAAAAAGAGGTGATTTTTAGCCACTCTCGATTTTGTACTTAGAAAAAATCCAATTTTTTTTTTTTTTTTTCTCCGTTTTTTTTCTAAGTGTCTGATCGAGAGAAGGAAAAAGAGGTGATTTTTAGCCTCTCTCGATTTTGTACTTAAAAAAAATCCAATTTTTTTTTTTTTTTTTTCATTTTTTTTTCTAAGTGTCTGATCGAGAGAAGGAAAAAGAGGTGATTTTTAGCCACTCTCGATTTTGTACTTAGAAAAAATCCCAATTTTTTTTTTTTTTTTTCCGTTTTTTTTCTAAGTGTCTGATCGAGAGAAGGAAAAAGAGGTGATTTTTAGCCTCTCTCGATTTTGTACTTAGAAAAAATACATTTTTTTTTTTTTTTTTTTCCTTTTTTTTTCTAAGTGTCTGATCGAGAGAAGGAAAAAGAGGTGATTTTTAGCCTCTCTTGATTTTGTACTTAGAAAAAATCCAATTTTTTTTTTTTTTTTTTCTTTTTTTTTTCTAAGTGTTTGATCGAGAGAAGGAAAAAGAGGTGATTTTTAGCCTCTCTCGATTTTGTACTTAGAAAAAATCCAAATATTTTTTTTTTTTTTTCCGTTTTTTTTCTAAGTGTCTGATCGAGAGAAGGAAAAAGAGGTGATTTTTAGCCTGTCTCGATTTTGTACTTAGAAAAAATACAATTTTTTTTTTTTTTTTTCATTTTTTTTGTAAGTGTCTGATCGAGAGAAGGAAAAAAAGGTGATTTTTAGCCACTCTCGATTTTGTACTTAGAAAAAATCCAAATTTTTTTTTTTTTTTTCCGTTTTTTTTCTAAGTGTCTGATCGAGAGAAGGAAAAAGAGGTGATTTTTAGCCTCTCTCGATTTTGTACTTAGAAAAAATCCAAATATTTTTTTTTTTTTTTCCGTTTTTTTTCTAAGTGTCTGATCGAGAGAAGGAAAAAGAGGTGATTTTTAGCCTGTCTCGATTTTGTACTTAGAAAAAATCCAAATTTTTTTTTTTTTTTTTTCAGTTTTTTTTCTGAGTGTCTGATCGAGAGAAGGAAAAAGAGGTGATTTTTAGCCACTCTCGATTTTGTACTTAGAAAAAATCCAAATTTTTTTTTTTTTTTTTTCCGTTTTTTTTCTAAGTGTCTGATCGAGAGAAGGAAAAAGAGGTGATTTTTAGCCACTCTCGATTTTGTACTTAGAAAAAATCCAATTTTTTTTTTTTTTTTTTTCCGTTTTTTTTCTAAGTGTCTGATCGAGAGAAGGAAAAAGAGGTGATTTTTAGCCTCTCTCGATTTTGTACTTTGAAAAAATCCAAAATTATTATTTTTTTTTTTCAGTTTTTTTTCTAAGTGTCTGATCGAGAGAAGGAAAAAGAGGTGATTTTTAGCCTCTCTCGATTTTGTCCTTAGAAAAAATCCAAATTTTTATTTTTTTTTTTCCGTTTTTTTTCTAAGTGTCTGATCGAGAGAAGGAAAAAGAGGTGATTTTTAGCCTCTCTTGATTTTGTACTTAGAAAAAATCCAATTTTATTTTTTTTTTTTTCATTTTTTTTTCTAAGTGTCTGATCGAGAGAAGGAAAAAGAGGTGATTTTTAGCCTCTCTCGATTTTGTACTTAGAAAAAATACAATTTTTTTTTTTTTTTTTCCTTTTTTTTTCTAAGTGTCTGATCGAGAGAAGGAAAAAGAGGTGATTTTTAGCCTCTCTTGATTTTGTACTTAGAAAAAATCCAATTTTTTTTTTTTTTTTCTTTTTTTTTTCTAAGTGTTTGATCGAGAGAAGGAAAAAGAGGTGATTTTTAGCCTCTCTCGATTTTGTACTTAGAAAAAATCCAAATTTTTTTTTTTTTTTTTTCCGTTTTTTTTCTAAGTGTCTGATCGAGAGAAGGAAAACGAGGTGATTTTTAGCCTCTCTCGATTTTGTACTTAGAAAAAATCCAATTTTTTTTTTTTTTTTTCCCGTTTTTTTTCTAAGTGTCTGATCGATAGAAGGAAAAAGAGGTGATTTTTAGCCTCTCTTGATTTTGTACTTAGAAAAAATCCAATTTTTTTTTTTTTTTTTTCTTTTTTTTTTCTAAGTGTCTGATCGAGAGAAGGAAAAAGAGGTGATTTTTAGCCTCTCTCGATTTTGTACTTAGAAAAAATCCAATTTTTTTTTTTTTTTTTTTCCGTTTTTTTTCTAAGTGTCTGATCGAGAGAAGGAAAAAGAGGTGATTTTTAGCCTCTCTCGATTTTGTACTTAGAAAAAAATCCAAATTTTTTTTTTTTTTTTTTCCGTTTTTTTTCTTAGTGTCTGATCGAGAGAAGGAAAAAGAGGTGATTTTTAGCCTCTCTTGATTTTGTACTTAGAAAAAAATCCAATTTTTTTTTTTTTTTTTCATTTTTTTTTCTAAGTGTCTGATCGAGAGAAGGAAAAAGAGGTGATTTTTAGCCACTCTCGATTTTGTACTTAGAAAAAATCCAATTTTTTTTTTTTTTTTTCCGTTTTTTTTCTAAGTGTCTGATCGAGAGAAGGAAAAAGAGGTGATTTTTAGCCTCTCTTGATTTTGTACTTAGAAAAAATCCAATTTATTTTTTTTTTTTTCATTTTTTTTTCTAAGTGTCTGATCGAGAGAAGGAAAAAGAGGTGATTTTTAGCCACTCTCGATTTTGTACTTAGAAAAAATCCAAATTTTTTTTTTTTTTTTTTCCGTTTTTTTTCTAAGTGTCTGATCGAGAGAAGGAAAAAGAGGTGATTTTTAGCCTCTCTCGATTTTGTACTTAGAAAAAATCCAAATTTTTTTTTTTTTTTTTTTCCGTTTTTTTTCTAAGTGTCTGATCGAGAGAAGGAAAAAGAGGTGATTTTTAGCCTCTCTCGATTTTGTACTTAAAAAAAATCCAATTTTTTTTTTTTTTTTTTCATTTTTTTTTCTAAGTGTCTGATCGAGAGAAGGAAAAAGAGGTGATTTTTAGCCACTCTCGATTTTGTACTTAGAAAAAATCCCAATTTTTTTTTTTTTTTTTTCCGTTTTTTTTCTAAGTGTCTGATCGAGAGAAGGAAAAAGAGGTGATTTTTAGCCTCTCTCGATTTTGTACTTAGAAAAAATACAATTTTTTTTTTTTTTTTCCTTTTTTTTTCTAAGTGTCTGATCGAGAGAAGGAAAAAGAGGTGATTTTTAGCCTCTCTTGATTTTGTACTTAGAAAAAATCCAATTTTTTTTTTTTTTTTCTTTTTTTTTTCTAAGTGTTTGATCGAGAGAAGGAAAAAGAGGTGATTTTTAGCCTCTCTCGATTTTGTACTTAGAAAAAATCCAAATTTTTTTTTTTTTTTTTCCGTTTTTTTTCTAAGTGTCTGATCGAGAGAAGGAAAAAGAGGTGATTTTTAGCCTCTCTCGATTTTGTACTTAGAAAAAATCCAAATATTTTTTTTTTTTTTTCCGTTTTTTTTCTAAGTGTCTGATCGAGAGAAGGAAAAAGAGGTGATTTTTAGCCTGTCTCGATTTTGTACTTAGAAAAAATCCAAAATTTTTTTTTTTTTTTTTCAGTTTTTTTTCTGAGTGTCTGATCGAGAGAAGGAAAAAGAGGTGATTTTTAGCCACTCTCGATTTTGTACTTAGAAAAAATCCAAATTTTTTTTTTTTTTTTTTCCGTTTTTTTTCTAAGTGTCTGATCGAGAGAAGGAAAAAGAGGTGATTTTTAGCCACTCTCGATTTTGTACTTAGAAAAAATCCAATTTTTTTTTTTTTTTTTCCGTTTTTTTTCTAAGTGTCTGATCGAGAGAAGGAAAAAGAGGTGATTTTTAGCCTCTCTCGATTTTGTACTTTGAAAAAATCCAAAATTATTATTTTTTTTTTTCAGTTTTTTTTCTAAGTGTCTGATCGAGAGAAGGAAAAAGAGGTGATTTTTAGCCTCTCTCGATTTTGTACTTAGAAAAAATCCAAATTTTTATTTTTTTTTTTCCGTTTTTTTTCTAAGTGTCTGATCGAGAGAAGGAAAAAGAGGTGATTTTTAGCCTCTCTTGATTTTGTACTTAGAAAAAATCAAATTTTTTTTTTTTTTTTTCATTTTTTTTTCTAAGTGTCTGATCGAGAGAAGGAAAAAGAGGTGATTTTTAGCCACTCTCGATTTTGTACTTAGAAAAAATCCCAATTTTTTTTTTTTTTTTTTCCGTTTTTTTTCTAAGTGTCTGATCGAGAGAAGGAAAAAGAGGTGATTTTTAGCCACTCTCGATTTTGTACTTAGAAAAAATCCAAATTTTTTTTTTTTTTTTTTCAGTTTTTTTTCTAAGTGTCTGATCGAGAGAAGGAAAAAGAGGTGATTTTTAGCCTCTCTCGATTTTGTACTTAGAAAAATCCAAAATTTTTTTTTTTTTTTTCAGTTGTTTTTCTAAGTGTCTGATCGAGAGAAGGAAAAAGAGGTGATTTTTAGCCTCTCTCGATTTTGTACTTAGAAAAAATCCAAATTTTTTTTTTTTTTTTTTCCATTTTTTTTCTAAGTGTCTGATCGAGAGAAGGAAAAAGAGGTGATTTTTAGCCTCTCTCGATTTTGTACTTAGAAAAAATCCAATTTTTTTTTTTTTTTTTTCCGTTTTTTTTCTAAGTGTCTGATCGAGAGAAGGAAAAAGAGGTGATTTTTAGCCTCTCTCGATTTTGTACTTAGAAAAAATCCAATTTTTTTTTTTTTTTTTCTTTTTTTTTTCTAAGTGTCTGATCGAGAGAAGGAAAAAGAGGTGATTTTTAGCCACTCTCGATTTTGTACTTAGAAAATATCCAAATTTTTTTTTTTTTTTTTTCAGTTTTTTTTCTAAGTGTCTGATCGAGAGAAGGAAAAATAGGTGATTTTTAGCCTGTCTCGATTTTGTACTTAGAAAAAATCCAATTTTTTTTTTTTTTTTTTCAGTTTTTTTTCTAAGTGTCTGATCGAGAGAAGGAAAAAGAGGTGATTATTAGCCACTCTCGATTTTGTACTTAGAAAAAATCCAAATTTTTTTTTTTTTTTTTTCCGTTTTTTTTCTAAGTGTCTGATCGAGAGAAGGAAAAAGAGGTGATTTTTAGCCTCTCTCGATTTTGTACTTAGAAAAAATCCAATTTTTTTTTTTTTTTTTCCGTTTTTTTTCTAAGTGTCTGATCGAGAGAAGGAAAAAGAGGTGATTTTTAGCCTCTCTCGATTTTGTACTTAGAAAAAATCCAATTTTTTTTTTTTTTTTTCATTTTTTTTTCTAAGTGTCTGATCGAGAGAAGGAAAAAGAGGTGATTTTTAGCCACTCTCGATTTTGTACTTAGAAAAAAATCCAAATTTTTTTTTTTTTTTTTCAGTTTTTTTTCTAAGTGTCTGATCGAGAGAAGGAAAAAGAGGTGATTTTTAGCCTCTCTCGATTTTGTACTTAGAAAAATCCAAATTTTTTTTTTTTTTTCAGTTGTTTTTCTAAGTGTCTGATCGAGAGAAGGAAAAAGAGGTGATTTTTAGCCTCTCTCGATTTTGTACTTAGAAAAAATCCAAATTTTTTTTTTTTTTTTTTTCCGTTTTTTTTCTAAGTGTCTGATCGATAGAAGGAAAAAGAGGTGATTTTTAGCCTCTCTTGATTTTGTACTTAGAAAAAATCCAATTTTTTTTTTTTTTTTTTCTTTTTTTTTTCTAAGTGTCTGATCGAGAGAAGGAAAAAGAGGTGATTTTTAGCCTCTCTCGATTTTGTACTTAGAAAAAATCCAATTTTTTTTTTTTTTTTTTTCCGTTTTTTTTCTAAGTGTCTGATCGAGAGAAGGAAAAAGAGGTGATTTTTAGCCTCTCTCGATTTTGTACTTAGAAAAAAATCCAAATTTTTTTTTTTTTTTTTTCCGTTTTTTTTCTAAGTGTCTGATCGAGAGAAGGAAAAAGAGGTGATTTTTAGCCTCTCTTGATTTTGTACTTAGAAAAAAATCCAATTTTTTTTTTTTTTTTTCTTTTTTTTTTCTAAGTGTCTGATCGAGAGAAGGAAAAAGAGGTGATTTTTAGCCACTCTCGATTTTGTACTTAGAAAAAATCCAATTTTTTTTTTTTTTTTCCGTTTTTTTTCTAAGTGTCTGATCGAGAGAAGGAAAAAGAGGTGATTTTTAGCCTCTCTTGATTTTGTACTTAGAAAAAATCCAATTTATTTATTTTTTTTTCTTTTTTTTTTCTAAGTGTCTGATCGAGAGAAGGAAAAAGAGGTGATTTTTAGCCACTCTCGATTTTGTACTTAGAAAAAATCCAAATTTTTTTTTTTTTTTTTTCCGTTTTTTTTCTAAGTGTCTGATCGAGAGAAGGAAAAAGAGGTGATTTTTAGCCTCTCTCGATTTTGTACTTAGAAAAAATCCAAATTTTTTTTTTTTTTTTTTTCCGTTTTTTTTCTAAGTGTCTGATCGAGAGAAGGAAAAAGAGGTGATTTTTAGCCTCTCCCGATTTTGTACTTAAAAAAAATCCAATTTTTATTTTTTTTTTTTCATTTTTTTTTCTAAGTGTCTGATCGAGAGAAGGAAAAAGAGGTGATTTTTAGCCACTCTCGATTTTGTACTTAGAAAAAATCCCAATTTTTATTTTTTTTTTTTCCGTTTTTTTTCTAAGTGTCTGATCGAGAGAAGGAAAAAGAGGTGATTTTTAGCCTCTCTCGATTTTGTACTTAGAAAAAATACAATTTTTTTTTTTTTTTTTTCCTTTTTTTTTCTAAGTGTCTGATCGAGAGAAGGAAAAAGAGGTGATTTTTAGCCTCTCTTGATTTTGTACTTAGAAAAAATCCAATTTTTTTTTTTTTTTTTCTTTTTTTTTTCTAAGTGTTTGATCGAGAGAAGGAAAAAGAGGTGATTTTTAGCCTCTCTCGATTTTGTACTTAGAAAAAATCCAATTTTTTTTTTTTTTTTTTCATTTTTTTTCTAAGTGTCTGATCGAGAGAAGGAAAAAGAGGTGATTTTTAGCCACTCTCGATTTTGTACTTAGAAAAAATCCAAATTTTTATTTTTTTTTTTTCCGTTTTTTTTCTAAGTGTCTGATCGAGAGAAGGAAAAAGAGGTGATTTTTAGCCTCTCTCGATTTTGTACTTAGAAAAAATCCAAATTTTTTTTTTTTTTTTTTCCGTTTTTTTTCTAAGTGTCTGATCGAGAGAAGGAAAAAGAGGTGATTTTTAGCCTGTCTCGATTTTGTACTTAGAAAAAATCCAAAATTTTTTTTTTTTTTTTTCAGTTTTTTTTCTGAGTGTCTGATCGAGAGAAGGAAAAAGAGGTGATTTTTAGCCACTCTCGATTTTGTACTTAGAAAAAATCCAAATTTTTTTTTTTTTTTTTTCCGTTTTTTTTCTAAGTGTCTGATCGAGAGAAGGAAAAAGAGGTGATTTTTAGCCACTCTCGATTTTGTACTTAGAAAAAATCCAATTTTTTTTTTTTTTTTTCCCGTTTTTTTTCTAAGTGTCTGATCGAGAGAAGGAAAAAGAGGTGATTTTTAGCCTCTCTCGATTTTGTACTTTGAAAAAATCCAAAATTATTATTTTTTTTTTTCAGTTTTTTTTCTAAGTGTCTGATCGAGAGAAGGAAAAAGAGGTGATTTTTAGCCTCTCTCGATTTTGTACTTAGAAAAAATCCAAATTTTTATTTTTTTTTTTCCGTTTTTTTTCTAAGTGTCTGATCGAGAGAAGGAAAAAGAGGTGATTTTTAGCCTCTCTTGATTTTGTACTTAGAAAAAATCCAATTTTTTTTTTTTTTTTTTCATTTTTTTTTCTAAGTGTCTGATCGAGAGAAGGAAAAAGAGGTGATTTTTAGCCACTCTCGATTTTGTACTTAGAAAAAATCCAAATTTTTTTTTTTTTTTTTCCGTTTTTTTTCTAAGTGTCTGATCGAGAGAAGGAAAAAGAGGTGATTTTTAGCCTCTCTCGATTTTGTACTTAGAAAAAATCAATTTTTTTTTTTTTTTTTTTCCGTTTTTTTTCTAAGTGTCTGATCGAGAGAAGGAAAAAGAGGTGATTTTTAGCCTCTCTCGATTTTGTACTTAGAAAAAATCCAATTTTTTTTTTTTTTTTTCATTTTTTTTTCTAAGTGTCTGATCGAGAGAAGGAAAAAGAGGTGATTTTTAGCCACTCTCGATTTTGTACTTAGAAAAAATCCAAATTTTTTTTTTTTTTTTTCAGTTTTTTTTCTAAGTGTCTGATCGAGAGAAGGAAAAAGAGGTGATTTTTAGCCACTCTCGATTTTGTACTTAGAAAAAATCCAATTTTTTTTTTTTTTTTTCTCCGTTTTTTTTCTAAGTGTCTGATCGAGAGAAGGAAAAAGAGGTGATTTTTAGCCTCTCTCGATTTTGTACTTAAAAAAAATCCAATTTTTTTTTTTTTTTTTTCATTTTTTTTTCTAAGTGTCTGATCGAGAGAAGGAAAAAGAGGTGATTTTTAGCCACTCTCGATTTTGTACTTAGAAAAAATCCCAATTTTTTTTTTTTTTTTTTTCCGTTTTTTTTCTAAGTGTCTGATCGAGAGAAGGAAAAAGAGGTGATTTTTAGCCTCTCTCGATTTTGTACTTAGAAAAAATACATTTTTTTTTTTTTTTTTTTCCTTTTTTTTTCTAAGTGTCTGATCGAGAGAAGGAAAAAGAGGTGATTTTTAGCCTCTCTTGATTTTGTACTTAGAAAAAATCCAATTTTTTTTTTTTTTTTTCTTTTTTTTTTCTAAGTGTTTGATCGAGAGAAGGAAAAAGAGGTGATTTTTAGCCTCTCTCGATTTTGTACTTAGAAAAAATCCAAATATTTTTTTTTTTTTTTCCGTTTTTTTTCTAAGTGTCTGATCGAGAGAAGGAAAAAGAGGTGATTTTTAGCCTGTCTCGATTTTGTACTTAGAAAAAATACAATTTTTTTTTTTTTTTTTCATTTTTTTTGTAAGTGTCTGATCGAGAGAAGGAAAAAAAGGTGATTTTTAGCCACTCTCGATTTTGTACTTAGAAAAAATCCAAATTTTTTTTTTTTTTTTCCGTTTTTTTTCTAAGTGTCTGATCGAGAGAAGGAAAAAGAGGTGATTTTTAGCCTCTCTCGATTTTGTACTTAGAAAAAATCCAAATATTTTTTTTTTTTTTTCCGTTTTTTTTCTAAGTGTCTGATCGAGAGAAGGAAAAAGAGGTGATTTTTAGCCTGTCTCGATTTTGTACTTAGAAAAAATCCAAATTTTTTTTTTTTTTTTTTCAGTTTTTTTTCTGAGTGTCTGATCGAGAGAAGGAAAAAGAGGTGATTTTTAGCCACTCTCGATTTTGTACTTAGAAAAAATCCAAATTTTTTTTTTTTTTTTTTCCGTTTTTTTTCTAAGTGTCTGATCGAGAGAAGGAAAAAGAGGTGATTTTTAGCCACTCTCGATTTTGTACTTAGAAAAAATCCAATTTTTTTTTTTTTTTTTTTTCCGTTTTTTTTCTAAGTGTCTGATCGAGAGAAGGAAAAAGAGGTGATTTTTAGCCTCTCTCGATTTTGTACTTTGAAAAAATCCAAAATTATTATTTTTTTTTTTCAGTTTTTTTTCTAAGTGTCTGATCGAGAGAAGGAAAAAGAGGTGATTTTTAGCCTCTCTCGATTTTGTCCTTAGAAAAAATCCAAATTTTTATTTTTTTTTTTCCGTTTTTTTTCTAAGTGTCTGATCGAGAGAAGGAAAAAGAGGTGATTTTTAGCCTCTCTTGATTTTGTACTTAGAAAAAATCCAATTTTATTTTTTTTTTTTCTTTTTTTTTTCTAAGTGTCTGATCGAGAGAAGGAAAAAGAGGTGATTTTTAGCCTCTCTCGATTTTGTACTTAGAAAAAATACAATTTTTTTTTTTTTTTTTCCTTTTTTTTTCTAAGTGTCTGATCGAGAGAAGGAAAAAGAGGTGATTTTTAGCCTCTCTTGATTTTGTACTTAGAAAAAATCCAATTTTTTTTTTTTTTTTCTTTTTTTTTTCTAAGTGTTTGATCGAGAGAAGGAAAAAGAGGTGATTTTTAGCCTCTCTCGATTTTGTACTTAGAAAAAATCCAAATTTTTTTTTTTTTTTTTTCCGTTTTTTTTCTAAGTGTCTGATCGAGAGAAGGAAAACGAGGTGATTTTTAGCCTCTCTCGATTTTGTACTTAGAAAAAATCCAATTTTTTTTTTTTTTTTTCCCGTTTTTTTTCTAAGTGTCTGATCGATAGAAGGAAAAAGAGGTGATTTTTAGCCTCTCTTGATTTTGTACTTAGAAAAAATCCAATTTTTTTTTTTTTTTTTTCTTTTTTTTTTCTAAGTGTCTGATCGAGAGAAGGAAAAAGAGGTGATTTTTAGCCTCTCTCGATTTTGTACTTAGAAAAAATCCAATTTTTTTTTTTTTTTTTTTCCGTTTTTTTTCTAAGTGTCTGATCGAGAGAAGGAAAAAGAGGTGATTTTTAGCCTCTCTCGATTTTGTACTTAGAAAAAAATCCAAATTTTTTTTTTTTTTTTTTCCGTTTTTTTTCTTAGTGTCTGATCGAGAGAAGGAAAAAGAGGTGATTTTTAGCCTCTCTTGATTTTGTACTTAGAAAAAAATCCAATTTTTTTTTTTTTTTTTCATTTTTTTTTCTAAGTGTCTGATCGAGAGAAGGAAAAAGAGGTGATTTTTAGCCACTCTCGATTTTGTACTTAGAAAAAATCCAATTTTTTTTTTTTTTTTTCCGTTTTTTTTCTAAGTGTCTGATCGAGAGAAGGAAAAAGAGGTGATTTTTAGCCTCTCTTGATTTTGTACTTAGAAAAAATCCAATTTATTTTTTTTTTTTTCATTTTTTTTTCTAAGTGTCTGATCGAGAGAAGGAAAAAGAGGTGATTTTTAGCCACTCTCGATTTTGTACTTAGAAAAAATCCAAATTTTTTTTTTTTTTTTTTCCGTTTTTTTTCTAAGTGTCTGATCGAGAGAAGGAAAAAGAGGTGATTTTTAGCCTCTCTCGATTTTGTACTTAGAAAAAATCCAAATTTTTTTTTTTTTTTTTTCCGTTTTTTTTCTAAGTGTCTGATCGAGAGAAGGAAAAAGAGGTGATTTTTAGCCTCTCTCGATTTTGTACTTAAAAAAAATCCAATTTTTTTTTTTTTTTTTTCATTTTTTTTTCTAAGTGTCTGATCGAGAGAAGGAAAAAGAGGTGATTTTTAGCCACTCTCGATTTTGTACTTAGAAAAAATCCCAATTTTTTTTTTTTTTTTTTCCGTTTTTTTTCTAAGTGTCTGATCGAGAGAAGGAAAAAGAGGTGATTTTTAGCCTCTCTCGATTTTGTACTTAGAAAAAATACAATTTTTTTTTTTTTTTTCCTTTTTTTTTCTAAGTGTCTGATCGAGAGAAGGAAAAAGAGGTGATTTTTAGCCTCTCTTGATTTTGTACTTAGAAAAAATCCAATTTTTTTTTTTTTTTTTTCTTTTTTTTTTCTAAGTGTTTGATCGAGAGAAGGAAAAAGAGGTGATTTTTAGCCTCTCTCGATTTTGTACTTAGAAAAAATCCAAATTTTTTTTTTTTTTTTTTCCGTTTTTTTTCTAAGTGTCTGATCGAGAGAAGGAAAAAGAGGTGATTTTTAGCCTCTCTCGATTTTGTACTTAGAAAAAATCCAAATATTTTTTTTTTTTTTTCCGTTTTTTTTCTAAGTGTCTGATCGAGAGAAGGAAAAAGAGGTGATTTTTAGCCTGTCTCGATTTTGTACTTAGAAAAAATCCAAAATTTTTTTTTTTTTTTTCAGTTTTTTTTCTGAGTGTCTGATCGAGAGAAGGAAAAAGAGGTGATTTTTAGCCACTCTCGATTTTGTACTTAGAAAAAATCCAAATTTTTTTTTTTTTTTTTTCCGTTTTTTTTCTAAGTGTCTGATCGAGAGAAGGAAAAAGAGGTGATTTTTAGCCACTCTCGATTTTGTACTTAGAAAAAATCCAATTTTTTTTTTTTTTTTTTCCGTTTTTTTTCTAAGTGTCTGATCGAGAGAAGGAAAAAGAGGTGATTTTTAGCCTCTCTCGATTTTGTACTTTGAAAAAATCCAAAATTATTATTTTTTTTTTTCAGTTTTTTTTCTAAGTGTCTGATCGAGAGAAGGAAAAAGAGGTGATTTTTAGCCTCTCTCGATTTTGTACTTAGAAAAAATCCAAATTTTTATTTTTTTTTTTCCGTTTTTTTTCTAAGTGTCTGATCGAGAGAAGGAAAAAGAGGTGATTTTTAGCCTCTCTTGATTTTGTACTTAGAAAAAATCCAATTTTTTTTTTTTTTTTTTCATTTTTTTTTCTAAGTGTCTGATCGAGAGAAGGAAAAAGAGGTGATTTTTAGCCACTCTCGATTTTGTACTTAGAAAAAATCCAAATTTTTTTTTTTTTTTTTTCCGTTTTTTTTCTAAGTGTCTGATCGAGAGAAGGAAAAAGAGGTGATTTTTAGCCACTCTCGATTTTGTACTTAGAAAAAATCCAAATTTTTTTTTTTTTTTTTTCAGTTTTTTTTCTAAGTGTCTGATCGAGAGAAGGAAAAAGAGGTGATTTTTAGCCTCTCTCGATTTTGTACTTAGAAAAATCCAAAATTTTTTTTTTTTTTTTCAGTTGTTTTTCTAAGTGTCTGATCGAGAGAAGGAAAAAGAGGTGATTTTTAGCCTCTCTCGATTTAGTACTTAGAAAAAATCCAAATTTTTTTTTTTTTTTTTTCCATTTTTTTTCTAAGTGTCTGATCGAGAGAAGGAAAAAGAGGTGATTTTTAGCCTCTCTCGATTTTGTACTTAGAAAAAATCCAATTTTTTTTTTTTTTTTTTCCGTTTTTTTTCTAAGTGTCTGATCGAGAGAAGGAAAAAGAGGTGATTTTTAGCCTCTCTCGATTTTGTACTTAGAAAAAATCCAATTTTTTTTTTTTTTTTTCATTTTTTTTTCTAAGTGTCTGATCGAGAGAAGGAAAAAGAGGTGATTTTTAGCCACTCTCGATTTTGTACTTAGAAAATATCCAAATTTTTTTTTTTTTTTTTTCAGTTTTTTTTCTAAGTGTCTGATCGAGAGAAGGAAAAATAGGTGATTTTTAGCCTGTCTCGATTTTGTACTTAGAAAAAATCCAATTTTTTTTTTTTTTTTTTTCAGTTTTTTTTCTAAGTGTCTGATCGAGAGAAGGAAAAAGAGGTGATTATTAGCCACTCTCGATTTTGTACTTAGAAAAAATCCAAATTTTTTTTTTTTTTTTTTCCGTTTTTTTTCTAAGTGTCTGATCGAGAGAAGGAAAAAGAGGTGATTTTTAGCCTCTCTCGATTTTGTACTTAGAAAAAATCCAATTTTTTTTTTTTTTTTTTCCGTTTTTTTTCTAAGTGTCTGATCGAGAGAAGGAAAAAGAGGTGATTTTTAGCCTCTCTCGATTTTGTACTTAGAAAAAATACATTTTTTTTTTTTTTTTTTTCCTTTTTTTTTCTAAGTGTCTGATCGAGAGAAGGAAAAAGAGGTGATTTTTAGCCTCTCTTGATTTTGTACTTAGAAAAAATCCAATTTTTTTTTTTTTTTTTTCTTTTTTTTTTCTAAGTGTTTGATCGAGAGAAGGAAAAAGAGGTGATTTTTAGCCTCTCTCGATTTTGTACTTAGAAAAAATCCAAATATTTTTTTTTTTTTTTCCGTTTTTTTTCTAAGTGTCTGATCGAGAGAAGGAAAAAGAGGTGATTTTTAGCCTGTCTCGATTTTGTACTTAGAAAAAATACAATTTTTTTTTTTTTTTTTTCATTTTTTTTGTAAGTGTCTGATCGAGAGAAGGAAAAAAAGGTGATTTTTAGCCACTCTCGATTTTGTACTTAGAAAAAATCCAAATTTTTTTTTTTTTTTTCCGTTTTTTTTCTAAGTGTCTGATCGAGAGAAGGAAAAAGAGGTGATTTTTAGCCTCTCTCGATTTTGTACTTAGAAAAAATCCAAATATTTTTTTTTTTTTTTCCGTTTTTTTTCTAAGTGTCTGATCGAGAGAAGGAAAAAGAGGTGATTTTTAGCCTGTCTCGATTTTGTACTTAGAAAAAATCCAAATTTTTTTTTTTTTTTTTTCAGTTTTTTTTCTGAGTGTCTGATCGAGAGAAGGAAAAAGAGGTGATTTTTAGCCACTCTCGATTTTGTACTTAGAAAAAATCCAAATTTTTTTTTTTTTTTTTTCCGTTTTTTTTCTAAGTGTCTGATCGAGAGAAGGAAAAAGAGGTGATTTTTAGCCACTCTCGATTTTGTACTTAGAAAAAATCCAATTTTTTTTTTTTTTTTTTTCCGTTTTTTTTCTAAGTGTCTGATCGAGAGAAGGAAAAAGAGGTGATTTTTAGCCTCTCTCGATTTTGTACTTTGAAAAAATCCAAAATTATTATTTTTTTTTTTCAGTTTTTTTTCTAAGTGTCTGATCGAGAGAAGGAAAAAGAGGTGATTTTTAGCCTCTCTCGATTTTGTCCTTAGAAAAAATCCAAATTTTTATTTTTTTTTTTCCGTTTTTTTTCTAAGTGTCTGATCGAGAGAAGGAAAAAGAGGTGATTTTTAGCCTCTCTTGATTTTGTACTTAGAAAAAATCCAATTTTATTTTTTTTTTTTTCTTTTTTTTTTCTAAGTGTCTGATCGAGAGAAGGAAAAAGAGGTGATTTTTAGCCTCTCTCGATTTTGTACTTAGAAAAAATACAATTTTTTTTTTTTTTTTTCCTTTTTTTTTCTAAGTGTCTGATCGAGAGAAGGAAAAAGAGGTGATTTTTAGCCTCTCTTGATTTTGTACTTAGAAAAAATCCAATTTTTTTTTTTTTTTTCTTTTTTTTTTCTAAGTGTTTGATCGAGAGAAGGAAAAAGAGGTGATTTTTAGCCTCTCTCGATTTTGTACTTAGAAAAAATCCAAATTTTTTTTTTTTTTTTTCCCGTTTTTTTTCTAAGTGTCTGATCGAGAGAAGGAAAACGAGGTGATTTTTAGCCTCTCTCGATTTTGTACTTAGAAAAAATCCAATTTTTTTTTTTTTTTTTCCCGTTTTTTTTCTAAGTGTCTGATCGATAGAAGGAAAAAGAGGTGATTTTTAGCCTCTCTTGATTTTGTACTTAGAAAAAATCCAATTTTTTTTTTTTTTTTTTCTTTTTTTTTTCTAAGTGTCTGATCGAGAGAAGGAAAAAGAGGTGATTTTTAGCCTCTCTCGATTTTGTACTTAGAAAAAATCCAATTTTTTTTTTTTTTTTTTTCCGTTTTTTTTCTAAGTGTCTGATCGAGAGAAGGAAAAAGAGGTGATTTTTAGCCTCTCTCGATTTTGTACTTAGAAAAAAATCCAAATTTTTTTTTTTTTTTTTTCCGTTTTTTTTCTTAGTGTCTGATCGAGAGAAGGAAAAAGAGGTGATTTTTAGCCTCTCTTGATTTTGTACTTAGAAAAAAATCCAATTTTTTTTTTTTTTTTTCATTTTTTTTTCTAAGTGTCTGATCGAGAGAAGGAAAAAGAGGTGATTTTTAGCCACTCTCGATTTTGTACTTAGAAAAAATCCAATTTTTTTTTTTTTTTTTCCGTTTTTTTTCTAAGTGTCTGATCGAGAGAAGGAAAAAGAGGTGATTTTTAGCCTCTCTTGATTTTGTACTTAGAAAAAATCCAATTTATTTTTTTTTTTTTTCTTTTTTTTTTCTAAGTGTCTGATCGAGAGAAGGAAAAAGAGGTGATTTTTAGCCACTCTCGATTTTGTACTTAGAAAAAATCCAAATTTTTTTTTTTTTTTTTTCCGTTTTTTTTCTAAGTGTCTGATCGAGAGAAGGAAAAAGAGGTGATTTTTAGCCTCTCTCGATTTTGTACTTAGAAAAAATCCAAATTTTTTTTTTTTTTTTTTCCGTTTTTTTTCTAAGTGTCTGATCGAGAGAAGGAAAAAGAGGTGATTTTTAGCCTCTCTCGATTTTGTACTTAAAAAAAATCCAATTTTTTTTTTTTTTTTTTCATTTTTTTTTCTAAGTGTCTGATCGAGAGAAGGAAAAAGAGGTGATTTTTAGCCACTCTCGATTTTGTACTTAGAAAAAATCCCAATTTTTTTTTTTTTTTTTTCCGTTTTTTTTCTAAGTGTCTGATCGAGAGAAGGAAAAAGAGGTGATTTTTAGCCTCTCTCGATTTTGTACTTAGAAAAAATACAATTTTTTTTTTTTTTTTCCTTTTTTTTTCTAAGTGTCTGATCGAGAGAAGGAAAAAGAGGTGATTTTTAGCCTCTCTTGATTTTGTACTTAGAAAAAATCCAATTTTTTTTTTTTTTTTTTCTTTTTTTTTTCTAAGTGTTTGATCGAGAGAAGGAAAAAGAGGTGATTTTTAGCCTCTCTCGATTTTGTACTTAGAAAAAATCCAAATTTTTTTTTTTTTTTTTTCCGTTTTTTTTCTAAGTGTCTGATCGAGAGAAGGAAAAAGAGGTGATTTTTAGCCTCTCTCGATTTTGTACTTAGAAAAAATCCAAATATATTTTTTTTTTTTTCCGTTTTTTTTCTAAGTGTCTGATCGAGAGAAGGAAAAAGAGGTGATTTTTAGCCTGTCTCGATTTTGTACTTAGAAAAAATCCAAAATTTTTTTTTTTTTTTTCAGTTTTTTTTCTGAGTGTCTGATCGAGAGAAGGAAAAAGAGGTGATTTTTAGCCACTCTCGATTTTGTACTTAGAAAAAATCCAAATTTTTTTTTTTTTTTTTTCCGTTTTTTTTCTAAGTGTCTGATCGAGAGAAGGAAAAAGAGGTGATTTTTAGCCACTCTCGATTTTGTACTTAGAAAAAATCCAATTTTTTTTTTTTTTTTTTCCGTTTTTTTTCTAAGTGTCTGATCGAGAGAAGGAAAAAGAGGTGATTTTTAGCCTCTCTCGATTTTGTACTTTGAAAAAATCCAAAATTATTATTTTTTTTTTTCAGTTTTTTTTCTAAGTGTCTGATCGAGAGAAGGAAAAAGAGGTGATTTTTAGCCTCTCTCGATTTTGTACTTAGAAAAAATCCAAATTTTTATTTTTTTTTTTCCGTTTTTTTTCTAAGTGTCTGATCGAGAGAAGGAAAAAGAGGTGATTTTTAGCCTCTCTTGATTTTGTACTTAGAAAAAATCCAATTTTTTTTTTTTTTTTTTCATTTTTTTTCTAAGTGTCTGATCGAGAGAAGGAAAAAGAGGTGATTTTTAGCCACTCTCGATTTTGTACTTAGAAAAAATCCAAATTTTTTTTTTTTTTTTTTCCGTTTTTTTTCTAAGTGTCTGATCGAGAGAAGGAAAAAGAGGTGATTTTTAGCCACTCTCGATTTTGTACTTAGAAAAAATCCAAATATTTTTTTTTTTTTTTTCAGTTTTTTTTCTAAGTGTCTGATCGAGAGAAGGAAAAAGAGGTGATTTTTAGCCTCTCTCGATTTTGTACTTAGAAAAATCCAAAATTTTTTTTTTTTTTTTCAGTTGTTTTTCTAAGTGTCTGATCGAGAGAAGGAAAAAGAGGTGATTTTTAGCCTCTCTCGATTTTGTACTTAGAAAAAATCCAAATTTTTTTTTTTTTTTTTTCCATTTTTTTTCTAAGTGTCTGATCGAGAGAAGGAAAAAGAGGTGATTTTTAGCCTCTCTCGATTTTGTACTTAGAAAAAATCCAATTTTTTTTTTTTTTTTTCCGTTTTTTTTCTAAGTGTCTGATCGAGAGAAGGAAAAAGAGGTGATTTTTAGCCTCTCTCGATTTTGTACTTAGAAAAAATCCAATTTTTTTTTTTTTTTTTCATTTTTTTTTCTAAGTGTCTGATCGAGAGAAGGAAAAAGAGGTGATTTTTAGCCACTCTCGATTTTGTACTTAGAAAATATCCAAATTTTTTTTTTTTTTTTTTCAGTTTTTTTTCTAAGTGTCTGATCGAGAGAAGGAAAAATAGGTGATTTTTAGCCTGTCTCGATTTTGTACTTAGAAAAAATCCAATTTTTTTTTTTTTTTTTTTCAGTTTTTTTTCTAAGTGTCTGATCGAGAGAAGGAAAAAGAGGTGATTATTAGCCACTCTCGATTTTGTACTTAGAAAAAATCCAAATTTTTTTTTTTTTTTTTTCCGTTTTTTTTCTAAGTGTCTGATCGAGAGAAGGAAAAAGAGGTGATTTTTAGCCTCTCTCGATTTTGTACTTAGAAAAAATCCAATTTTTTTTTTTTTTTTTTCCGTTTTTTTTCTAAGTGTCTGATCGAGAGAAGGAAAAAGAGGTGATTTTTAGCCTCTCTCGATTTTGTACTTAGAAAAAATCCAATTTTTTTTTTTTTTTTTCATTTTTTTTTCTAAGTGTCTGATCGAGAGAAGGAAAAAGAGGTGATTTTTAGCCACTCTCGATTTTGTACTTAGAAAAAATCCAAATTTTTTTTTTTTTTTTTCTTTTTTTTTTCTAAGTGTCTGATCGAGAGAAGGAAAAAGAGGTGATTTTTAGCCTCTCTCGATTTTGTACTTAGAAAAATCCAAATTTTTTTTTTTTTTTTTCAGTTGTTTTTCTAAGTGTCTGATCGAGAGAAGGAAAAAGAGGTGATTTTTAGCCTCTCTCGATTTTGTACTTAGAAAAAATCCAAATTTTTTTTTTTTTTTTTTTCCGTTTTTTTTCTAAGTGTCTGATCGAGAGAAGGAAAAAGAGGTGATTTTTAGCCTCTCTTGATTTTGTACTTAGAAAAAATCCAATTTATTTTTTATTTTTTCCTTTTTTTTTTCTAAGTGTCTGATCGAGAGAAGGAAAAAGAGGTGATTTTTAGCCTCTCTCGATTTTGTACTTAGAAAAATCCAAATTTTTTTTTTTTTTTTTCAGTTGTTTTTCTAAGTGTCTGATCGAGAGAAGGAAAAAGAGGTGATTTTTAGCCTCTCTCGATTTTGTACTTAGAAAAAATCCAAATTTTTTTTTTTTTTTTTTCCGTTTTTTTTCTAAGTGTCTGATCGAGAGAAGGAAAAAGAGGTGATTTTTAGCCACTCTCGATTTTGTACTTAGAAAAAATCCAATTTTTTTTTTTTTTATTTTCCGTTTTTTTTCTAAGTGTCTGATCGAGAGAAGGAAAAAGAGGTGATTTTTAGCCTCTCTCGATTTTGTACTTTGAAAAAATCCAAAATTATTATTTTTTTTTTTCAGTTTTTTTTCTAAGTGTCTGATCGAGAGAAGGAAAAAGAGGTGATTTTTAGCCTCTCTCGATTTTGTCCTTAGAAAAAATCCAAATTTTTATTTTTTTTTTTCCGTTTTTTTTCTAAGTGTCTGATCGAGAGAAGGAAAAAGAGGTGATTTTTAGCCTCTCTTGATTTTGTACTTAGAAAAAATCCAATTTTATTTTTTTTTTTTTCTTTTTTTTTTCTAAGTGTCTGATCGAGAGAAGGAAAAAGAGGTGATTTTTAGCCTCTCTCGATTTTGTACTTAGAAAAAATACAATTTTTTTTTTTTTTTTTCCTTTTTTTTTCTAAGTGTCTGATCGAGAGAAGGAAAAAGAGGTGATTTTTAGCCTCTCTTGATTTTGTACTTAGAAAAAATCCAATTTTTTTTTTTTTTTTCTTTTTTTTTTCTAAGTGTTTGATCGAGAGAAGGAAAAAGAGGTGATTTTTAGCCTCTCTCGATTTTGTACTTAGAAAAAATCCAAATTTTTTTTTTTTTTTTTCCCGTTTTTTTTCTAAGTGTCTGATCGAGAGAAGGAAAACGAGGTGATTTTTAGCCTCTCTCGATTTTGTACTTAGAAAAAATCCAATTTTTTTTTTTTTTTTTCCCGTTTTTTTTCTAAGTGTCTGATCGATAGAAGGAAAAAGAGGTGATTTTTAGCCTCTCTTGATTTTGTACTTAGAAAAAATCCAATTTTTTTTTTTTTTTTTTCTTTTTTTTTTCTAAGTGTCTGATCGAGAGAAGGAAAAAGAGGTGATTTTTAGCCTCTCTCGATTTTGTACTTAGAAAAAATCCAATTTTTTTTTTTTTTTTTTTCCGTTTTTTTTCTAAGTGTCTGATCGAGAGAAGGAAAAAGAGGTGATTTTTAGCCTCTCTCGATTTTGTACTTAGAAAAAAATCCAAATTTTTTTTTTTTTTTTTTCCGTTTTTTTTCTTAGTGTCTGATCGAGAGAAGGAAAAAGAGGTGATTTTTAGCCTCTCTTGATTTTGTACTTAGAAAAAAATCCAATTTTTTTTTTTTTTTTTCATTTTTTTTTCTAAGTGTCTGATCGAGAGAAGGAAAAAGAGGTGATTTTTAGCCACTCTCGATTTTGTACTTAGAAAAAATCCAATTTTTTTTTTTTTTTTTCCGTTTTTTTTCTAAGTGTCTGATCGAGAGAAGGAAAAAGAGGTGATTTTTAGCCTCTCTTGATTTTGTACTTAGAAAAAATCCAATTTATTTTTTTTTTTTTCTTTTTTTTTTCTAAGTGTCTGATCGAGAGAAGGAAAAAGAGGTGATTTTTAGCCACTCTCGATTTTGTACTTAGAAAAAATCCAAATTTTTTTTTTTTTTTTTTCCGTTTTTTTTCTAAGTGTCTGATCGAGAGAAGGAAAAAGAGGTGATTTTTAGCCTCTCTCGATTTTGTACTTAGAAAAAATCCAAATTTTTTTTTTTTTTTTTTCCGTTTTTTTTCTAAGTGTCTGATCGAGAGAAGGAAAAAGAGGTGATTTTTAGCCTCTCTCGATTTTGTACTTAAAAAAAATCCAATTTTTTTTTTTTTTTTTTCATTTTTTTTTCTAAGTGTCTGATCGAGAGAAGGAAAAAGAGGTGATTTTTAGCCACTCTCGATTTTGTACTTAGAAAAAATCCCAATTTTTTTTTTTTTTTTTTCCGTTTTTTTTCTAAGTGTCTGATCGAGAGAAGGAAAAAGAGGTGATTTTTAGCCTCTCTCGATTTTGTACTTAGAAAAAATACAATTTTTTTTTTTTTTTTCCTTTTTTTTTCTAAGTGTCTGATCGAGAGAAGGAAAAAGAGGTGATTTTTAGCCTCTCTTGATTTTGTACTTAGAAAAAATCCAATTTTTTTTTTTTTTTTTTCTTTTTTTTTTCTAAGTGTTTGATCGAGAGAAGGAAAAAGAGGTGATTTTTAGCCTCTCTCGATTTTGTACTTAGAAAAAATCCAAATTTTTTTTTTTTTTTTTTCCGTTTTTTTTCTAAGTGTCTGATCGAGAGAAGGAAAAAGAGGTGATTTTTAGCCTCTCTCGATTTTGTACTTAGAAAAAATCCAAATATTTTTTTTTTTTTTTCCGTTTTTTTTCTAAGTGTCTGATCGAGAGAAGGAAAAAGAGGTGATTTTTAGCCTGTCTCGATTTTGTACTTAGAAAAAATCCAAAATTTTTTTTTTTTTTTTCAGTTTTTTTTCTGAGTGTCTGATCGAGAGAAGGAAAAAGAGGTGATTTTTAGCCACTCTCGATTTTGTACTTAGAAAAAATCCAAATTTTTTTTTTTTTTTTTTCCGTTTTTTTTCTAAGTGTCTGATCGAGAGAAGGAAAAAGAGGTGATTTTTAGCCACTCTCGATTTTGTACTTAGAAAAAATCCAATTTTTTTTTTTTTTTTTTCCGTTTTTTTTCTAAGTGTCTGATCGAGAGAAGGAAAAAGAGGTGATTTTTAGCCTCTCTCGATTTTGTACTTTGAAAAAATCCAAAATTATTATTTTTTTTTTTCAGTTTTTTTTCTAAGTGTCTGATCGAGAGAAGGAAAAAGAGGTGATTTTTAGCCTCTCTCGATTTTGTACTTAGAAAAAATCCAAATTTTTATTTTTTTTTTTCCGTTTTTTTTCTAAGTGTCTGATCGAGAGAAGGAAAAAGAGGTGATTTTTAGCCTCTCTTGATTTTGTACTTAGAAAAAATCCAATTTTTTTTTTTTTTTTTCATTTTTTTTCTAAGTGTCTGATCGAGAGAAGGAAAAAGAGGTGATTTTTAGCCACTCTCGATTTTGTACTTAGAAAAAATCCAAATTTTTTTTTTTTTTTTTTCCGTTTTTTTTCTAAGTGTCTGATCGAGAGAAGGAAAAAGAGGTGATTTTTAGCCACTCTCGATTTTGTACTTAGAAAAAATCCAAATTTTTTTTTTTTTTTTTCAGTTTTTTTTCTAAGTGTCTGATCGAGAGAAGGAAAAAGAGGTGATTTTTAGCCTCTCTCGATTTTGTACTTAGAAAAATCCAAAATTTTTTTTTTTTTTTTCAGTTGTTTTTCTAAGTGTCTGATCGAGAGAAGGAAAAAGAGGTGATTTTTAGCCTCTCTCGATTTTGTACTTAGAAAAAATCCAAATTTTTTTTTTTTTTTTTTCCATTTTTTTTCTAAGTGTCTGATCGAGAGAAGGAAAAAGAGGTGATTTTTAGCCTCTCTCGATTTTGTACTTAGAAAAAATCCAATTTTTTTTTTTTTTTTTTCCGTTTTTTTTTCTAAGTGTCTGATCGAGAGAAGGAAAAAGAGGTGATTTTTAGCCTCTCTCGATTTTGTACTTAGAAAAAATCCAATTTTTTTTTTTTTTTTTCATTTTTTTTTCTAAGTGTCTGATCGAGAGAAGGAAAAAGAGGTGATTTTTAGCCACTCTCGATTTTGTACTTAGAAAATATCCAAATTTTTTTTTTTTTTTTTTCAGTTTTTTTTCTAAGTGTCTGATCGAGAGAAGGAAAAATAGGTGATTTTTAGCCTGTCTCGATTTTGTACTTAGAAAAAATCCAATTTTTTTTTTTTTTTTTTTCAGTTTTTTTTCTAAGTGTCTGATCGAGAGAAGGAAAAAGAGGTGATTATTAGCCACTCTCGATTTTGTACTTAGAAAAAATCCAAATTTTTTTTTTTTTTTTTTCCGTTTTTTTTCTAAGTGTCTGATCGAGAGAAGGAAAAAGAGGTGATTTTTAGCCTCTCTCGATTTTGTACTTAGAAAAAATCCAATTTTTTTTTTTTTTTTTTCCGTTTTTTTTCTAAGTGTCTGATCGAGAGAAGGAAAAAGAGGTGATTTTTAGCCTCTCTCGATTTTGTACTTAGAAAAAATCCAATTTTTTTTTTTTTTTTTCATTTTTTTTTCTAAGTGTCTGATCGAGAGAAGGAAAAAGAGGTGATTTTTAGCCACTCTCGATTTTGTACTTAGAAAAAATCCAAATTTTTTTTTTTTTTTTTTCTTTTTTTTTTCTAAGTGTCTGATCGAGAGAAGGAAAAAGAGGTGATTTTTAGCCTCTCTCGATTTTGTACTTAGAAAAATCCAAATTTTTTATTTTTTTTTTCAGTTGTTTTTCTAAGTGTCTGATCGAGAGAAGGAAAAAGAGGTGATTTTTAGCCTCTCTCGATTTTGTACTTAGAAAAAATCCAAATTTTTTTTTTTTTTTTTTTCCGTTTTTTTTCTAAGTGTCTGATCGAGAGAAGGAAAAAGAGGTGATTTTTAGCCTCTCTTGATTTTGTACTTAGAAAAAATCCAATTTATTTTTTATTTTTTCCTTTTTTTTTTCTAAGTGTCTGATCGAGAGAAGGAAAAAGAGGTGATTTTTAGCCACTCTCGATTTTGTACTTAGAAAAAATCCAAATTTTTTTTTTTTTTTTTTCCGTTTTTTTTCTAAGTGTCTGATCGAGAGAAGGAGAACGAGGTGATTTTTAGCCTCTCTCGATTTTGTACTTAGAAAAAATCCAATTTTTATTTTTTTTTTTTCCGTTTTTTTTCTAAGTGTCTGATCGATAGAAGGAAAAAGAGGTGATTTTTAGCCTCTCTTGATTTTGTACTTAGAAAAAATCCAATTTTTTTTTTTTTTTTTTCTTTTTTTTTTCTAAGTGTCTGATCGAGAGAAGGAAAAAGAGGTGATTTTTAGCCTCTCTCGATTTTGTACTTAGAAAAAATCCAATTTTTTTTTTTTTTTTTCATTTTTTTTTCTAAGTGTCTGATCGAGAGAAGGAAAAAGAGGTGATTTTTAGCCACTCTCGATTTTGTACTTAGAAAATATCCAAATTTTTTTTTTTTTTTTTTCAGTTTTTTTTCTAAGTGTCTGATCGAGAGAAGGAAAAATAGGTGATTTTTAGCCTGTCTCGATTTTGTACTTAGAAAAAATCCAATTTTTTTTTTTTTTTTTTTCAGTTTTTTTTCTAAGTGTCTGATCGAGAGAAGGAAAAAGAGGTGATTATTAGCCACTCTCGATTTTGTACTTAGAAAAAATCCAATTTTTTTTTTTTTTTTTCCGTTTTTTTTCTAAGTGTCTGATCGAGAGAAGGAAAAAGAGGTGATTTTTAGCCTCTCTCGATTTTGTACTTAGAAAAAATCCAATTTTTTTTTTTTTTTTTCCGTTTTTTTTCTAAGTGTCTGATCGAGAGAAGGAAAAAGAGGTGATTTTTAGCCTCTCTCGATTTTGTACTTAGAAAAAATCCAATTTTTTTTTTTTTTTTTCATTTTTTTTTCTAAGTGTCTGATCGAGAGAAGGAAAAAGAGGTGATTTTTAGCCACTCTCGATTTTGTACTTAGAAAAAAATCCAAATTTTTTTTTTTTTTTTTTCAGTTTTTTTTCTAAGTGTCTGATCGAGAGAAGGAAAAAGAGGTGATTTTTAGCCTCTCCCGATTTTGTACTTAGAAAAATCCAAATTTTTTTTTTTTTTTTTCAGTTGTTTTTCTAAGTGTCTGATCGAGAGAAGGAAAAAGAGGTGATTTTTAGCCTCTCTCGATTTTGTACTTAGAAAAAATCCAAATTTTTTTTTTTTTTTTTTCCGTTTTTTTTCTAAGTGTCTGATCGAGAGAAGGAAAAAGAGGTGATTTTTAGCCTCTCTTGATTTTGTACTTAGAAAAAATCCAATTTTTTTTTTTTTTTTTCCTTTTTTTTTTCTAAGTGTCTGATCGAGAGAAGGAAAAAGAGGTGATTTTTAGCCACTCTCGATTTTGTACTTAGAAAAAATCCAAATTTTTTTTTTTTTTTTTTCCGTTTTTTTTCTAAGTGTCTGATCGAGAGAAGGAAAACGAGGTGATTTTTAGCCTCTCTCGATTTTGTACTTAGAAAAAATCCAATTTTTATTTTTTTTTTTTCCGTTTTTTTTCTAAGTGTCTGATCGATAGAAGGAAAAAGAGGTGATTTTTAGCCTCTCTTGATTTTGTACTTAGAAAAAATCCAATTTTTTTTCTTTTTTTTTTCTTTTTTTTTTCTAAGTGTCTGATCGAGAGAAGGAAAAAGAGGTGATTTTTAGCCTCTCTCGATTTTGTACTTAGAAAAAATCCAATTTTTTTTTTTTTTTTTTTCCGTTTTTTTTCTAAGTGTCTGATCGAGAGAAGGAAAAAGAGGTGATTTTTAGCCTCTCTCGATTTTGTACTTAGAAAAAAATCCAAATTTTTTTTTTTTTTTTTTCCGTTTTTTTTCTAAGTGTCTGATCGAAAGAAGGAAAAAGAGGTGATTTTTAGCCTCTCTTGATTTTGTACTTAGAAAAAAATCCAATTTTTTTTTTTTTTTTCTTTTTTTTTTCTAAGTGTCTGATCGAGAGAAGGAAAAAGAGGTGATTTTTAGCCACTCTCGATTTTGTACTTAGAAAAAATCCAATTTTTTTTTTTTTTTTCCGTTTTTTTTCTAAGTGTCTGATCGAGAGAAGGAAAAAGAGGTGATTTTTAGCCTCTCTTGATTTTGTACTTAGAAAAAATCCAATTTATTTATTTTTTTTTCATTTTTTTTTCTAAGTGTCTGATCGAGAGAAGGAAAAAGAGGTGATTTTTAGCCACTCTCGATTTTGTACTTAGAAAAAATCCAAATTTTTTTTTTTTTTTTTTCCGTTTTTTTTCTAAGTGTCTGATCGAGAGAAGGAAAAAGAGGTGATTTTTAGCCTCTCTCGATTTTGTACTTAGAAAAAATCCAAATTTTTTTTTTTTTTTTTTTCCGTTTTTTTTCTAAGTGTCTGATCGAGAGAAGGAAAAAGAGGTGATTTTTAGCCTCTCTCGATTTTGTACTTAAAAAAAATCCAATTTTTTTTTTTTTTTTTTCATTTTTTTTCCTAAGTGTCTGATCGAGAGAAGGAAAAAGAGGTGATTTTTAGCCACTCTCGATTTTGTACTTAGAAAAAATCCCAATTTTTATTTTTTTTTTTTCCGTTTTTTTTCTAAGTGTCTGATCGAGAGAAGGAAAAAGAGGTGATTTTTAGCCTCTCTCGATTTTGTACTTAGAAAAAATACAATTTTTTTTTTTTTTTTTTCCTTTTTTTTTCTAAGTGTCTGATCGAGAGAAGGAAAAAGAGGTGATTTTTAGCCTCTCTTGATTTTGTACTTAGAAAAAATCCAATTTTTTTTTTTTTTTTTCTTTTTTTTTTCTAAGTGTTTGATCGAGAGAAGGAAAAAGAGGTGATTTTTAGCCTCTCTCGATTTTGTACTTAGAAAAAATCCAATTTTTTTTTTTTTTTTTTCCTTTTTTTTCTAAGTGTCTGATCGAGAGAAGGAAAAAGAGGTGATTTTTAGCCACTCTCGATTTTGTACTTAGAAAAAATCCAAATTTTTTTTTTTTTTTTTTCCGTTTTTTTTCTAAGTGTCTGATCGAGAGAAGGAAAAAGAGGTGATTTTTAGCCTCTCTCGATTTTGTACTTAGAAAAAATCCAAAATTATTATTTTTTTTTTTCAGTTTTTTTTCTAAGTGTCTGATCGAGAGAAGGAAAAAGAGGTGATTTTTAGCCTCTCTCGATTTTGTACTTAGAAAAAATACAATTTTTTTTTTTTTTTTCCTTTTTTTTTCTAAGTGTCTGATCGAGAGAAGGAAAAAGAGGTGATTTTTAGCCTCTCTTGATTTTGTACTTAGAAAAAATCCAATTTTTTTTTTTTTTTTTTCTTTTTTTTTTCTAAGTGTTTGATCGAGAGAAGGAAAAAGAGGTGATTTTTAGCCTCTCTCGATTTTGTACTTAGAAAAAATCCAAATTTTTTTTTTTTTTTTTTCCGTTTTTTTTCTAAGTGTCTGATCGAGAGAAGGAAAAAGAGGTGATTTTTAGCCTCTCTCGATTTTGTACTTAGAAAAAATCCAAATATTTTTTTTTTTTTTTCCGTTTTTTTTCTAAGTGTCTGATCGAGAGAAGGAAAAAGAGGTGATTTTTAGCCTGTCTCGATTTTGTACTTAGAAAAAATCCAAAATTTTTTTTTTTTTTTTCAGTTTTTTTTCTGAGTGTCTGATCGAGAGAAGGAAAAAGAGGTGATTTTTAGCCACTCTCGATTTTGTACTTAGAAAAAATCCAAATTTTTTTTTTTTTTTTTTCCGTTTTTTTTCTAAGTGTCTGATCGAGAGAAGGAAAAAGAGGTGATTTTTAGCCACTCTCGATTTTGTACTTAGAAAAAATCCAATTTTTTTTTTTTTTTTTTCCGTTTTTTTTCTAAGTGTCTGATCGAGAGAAGGAAAAAGAGGTGATTTTTAGCCTCTCTCGATTTTGTACTTTGAAAAAATCCAAAATTATTATTTTTTTTTTTCAGTTTTTTTTCTAAGTGTCTGATCGAGAGAAGGAAAAAGAGGTGATTTTTAGCCTCTCTCGATTTTGTACTTAGAAAAAATCCAAATTTTTATTTTTTTTTTTCCGTTTTTTTTCTAAGTGTCTGATCGAGAGAAGGAAAAAGAGGTGATTTTTAGCCTCTCTTGATTTTGTACTTAGAAAAAATCCAATTTTTTTTTTTTTTTTTTCTTTTTTTTTTCTAAGTGTCTGATCGAGAGAAGGAAAAAGAGGTGATTTTTAGCCACTCTCGATTTTGTACTTAGAAAAAATCCAAATTTTTTTTTTTTTTTTTTCCGTTTTTTTTCTAAGTGTCTGATCGAGAGAAGGAAAAAGAGGTGATTTTTAGCCACTCTCGATTTTGTACTTAGAAAAAATCCAAATTTTTTTTTTTTTTTTTTCAGTTTTTTTTCTAAGTGTCTGATCGAGAGAAGGAAAAAGAGGTGATTTTTAGCCTCTCTCGATTTTGTACTTAGAAAAATCCAAAATTTTTTTTTTTTTTTTCAGTTGTTTTTCTAAGTGTCTGATCGAGAGAAGGAAAAAGAGGTGATTTTTAGCCTCTCTCGATTTAGTACTTAGAAAAAATCCAAATTTTTTTTTTTTTTTTTTCCATTTTTTTTCTAAGTGTCTGATCGAGAGAAGGAAAAAGAGGTGATTTTTAGCCTCTCTCGATTTTGTACTTAGAAAAAATCCAATTTTTTTTTTTTTTTTTTCCGTTTTTTTTCTAAGTGTCTGATCGAGAGAAGGAAAAAGAGGTGATTTTTAGCCTCTCTCGATTTTGTACTTAGAAAAAATCCAATTTTTTTTTTTTTTTTTCATTTTTTTTTCTAAGTGTCTGATCGAGAGAAGGAAAAAGAGGTGATTTTTAGCCACTCTCGATTTTGTACTTAGAAAATATCCAAATTTTTTTTTTTTTTTTTTCAGTTTTTTTTCTAAGTGTCTGATCGAGAGAAGGAAAAATAGGTGATTTTTAGCCTGTCTCGATTTTGTACTTAGAAAAAATCCAATTTTTTTTTTTTTTTTTTTCAGTTTTTTTTCTAAGTGTCTGATCGAGAGAAGGAAAAAGAGGTGATTATTAGCCACTCTCGATTTTGTACTTAGAAAAAATCCAAATTTTTTTTTTTTTTTTTTCCGTTTTTTTTCTAAGTGTCTGATCGAGAGAAGGAAAAAGAGGTGATTTTTAGCCTCTCTCGATTTTGTACTTAGAAAAAATCCAATTTTTTTTTTTTTTTTTTCCGTTTTTTTTCTAAGTGTCTGATCGAGAGAAGGAAAAAGAGGTGATTTTTAGCCTCTCTCGATTTTGTACTTAGAAAAAATACATTTTTTTTTTTTTTTTTTTCCTTTTTTTTTCTAAGTGTCTGATCGAGAGAAGGAAAAAGAGGTGATTTTTAGCCTCTCTTGATTTTGTACTTAGAAAAAATCCAATTTTTTTTTTTTTTTTTTCTTTTTTTTTTCTAAGTGTTTGATCGAGAGAAGGAAAAAGAGGTGATTTTTAGCCTCTCTCGATTTTGTACTTAGAAAAAATCCAAATATTTTTTTTTTTTTTTCCGTTTTTTTTCTAAGTGTCTGATCGAGAGAAGGAAAAAGAGGTGATTTTTAGCCTGTCTCGATTTTGTACTTAGAAAAAATACAATTTTTTTTTTTTTTTTTTCATTTTTTTTGTAAGTGTCTGATCGAGAGAAGGAAAAAAAGGTGATTTTTAGCCACTCTCGATTTTGTACTTAGAAAAAATCCAAATTTTTTTTTTTTTTTTCCGTTTTTTTTCTAAGTGTCTGATCGAGAGAAGGAAAAAGAGGTGATTTTTAGCCTCTCTCGATTTTGTACTTAGAAAAAATCCAAATATTTTTTTTTTTTTTTCCGTTTTTTTTCTAAGTGTCTGATCGAGAGAAGGAAAAAGAGGTGATTTTTAGCCTGTCTCGATTTTGTACTTAGAAAAAATCCAAATTTTTTTTTTTTTTTTTTCAGTTTTTTTTCTGAGTGTCTGATCGAGAGAAGGAAAAAGAGGTGATTTTTAGCCACTCTCGATTTTGTACTTAGAAAAAATCCAAATTTTTTTTTTTTTTTTTTCCGTTTTTTTTCTAAGTGTCTGATCGAGAGAAGGAAAAAGAGGTGATTTTTAGCCACTCTCGATTTTGTACTTAGAAAAAATCCAATTTTTTTTTTTTTTTTTTTCCGTTTTTTTTCTAAGTGTCTGATCGAGAGAAGGAAAAAGAGGTGATTTTTAGCCTCTCTCGATTTTGTACTTTGAAAAAATCCAAAATTATTATTTTTTTTTTTCAGTTTTTTTTCTAAGTGTCTGATCGAGAGAAGGAAAAAGAGGTGATTTTTAGCCTCTCTCGATTTTGTCCTTAGAAAAAATCCAAATTTTTATTTTTTTTTTTCCGTTTTTTTTCTAAGTGTCTGATCGAGAGAAGGAAAAAGAGGTGATTTTTAGCCTCTCTTGATTTTGTACTTAGAAAAAATCCAATTTTATTTTTTTTTTTTTCTTTTTTTTTTCTAAGTGTCTGATCGAGAGAAGGAAAAAGAGGTGATTTTTAGCCTCTCTCGATTTTGTACTTAGAAAAAATACAATTTTTTTTTTTTTTTTTCCTTTTTTTTTCTAAGTGTCTGATCGAGAGAAGGAAAAAGAGGTGATTTTTAGCCTCTCTTGATTTTGTACTTAGAAAAAATCCAATTTTTTTTTTTTTTTTCTTTTTTTTTTCTAAGTGTTTGATCGAGAGAAGGAAAAAGAGGTGATTTTTAGCCTCTCTCGATTTTGTACTTAGAAAAAATCCAAATTTTTTTTTTTTTTTTTCCCGTTTTTTTTCTAAGTGTCTGATCGAGAGAAGGAAAAAGAGGTGATTTTTAGCCTCTCTCGATTTTGTACTTAGAAAAAATCCAATTTTTTTTTTTTTTTTTTCCGTTTTTTTTCTAAGTGTCTGATCGAGAGAAGGAAAAAGAGGTGATTTTTAGCCTCTCTCGATTTTGTACTTAGAAAAAATACATTTTTTTTTTTTTTTTTTTCCTTTTTTTTTCTAAGTGTCTGATCGAGAGAAGGAAAAAGAGGTGATTTTTAGCCTCTCTTGATTTTGTACTTAGAAAAAATCCAATTTTTTTTTTTTTTTTTTCTTTTTTTTTTCTAAGTGTTTGATCGAGAGAAGGAAAAAGAGGTGATTTTTAGCCTCTCTCGATTTTGTACTTAGAAAAAATCCAAATATTTTTTTTTTTTTTTCCGTTTTTTTTCTAAGTGTCTGATCGAGAGAAGGAAAAAGAGGTGATTTTTAGCCTGTCTCGATTTTGTACTTAGAAAAAATACAATTTTTTTTTTTTTTTTTTCATTTTTTTTGTAAGTGTCTGATCGAGAGAAGGAAAAAAAGGTGATTTTTAGCCACTCTCGATTTTGTACTTAGAAAAAATCCAAATTTTTTTTTTTTTTTTCCGTTTTTTTTCTAAGTGTCTGATCGAGAGAAGGAAAAAGAGGTGATTTTTAGCCTCTCTCGATTTTGTACTTAGAAAAAATCCAAATATTTTTTTTTTTTTTTCCGTTTTTTTTCTAAGTGTCTGATCGAGAGAAGGAAAAAGAGGTGATTTTTAGCCTGTCTCGATTTTGTACTTAGAAAAAATCCAAATTTTTTTTTTTTTTTTTTCAGTTTTTTTTCTGAGTGTCTGATCGAGAGAAGGAAAAAGAGGTGATTTTTAGCCACTCTCGATTTTGTACTTAGAAAAAATCCAAATTTTTTTTTTTTTTTTTTCCGTTTTTTTTCTAAGTGTCTGATCGAGAGAAGGAAAAAGAGGTGATTTTTAGCCACTCTCGATTTTGTACTTAGAAAAAATCCAATTTTTTTTTTTTTTTTTTTCCGTTTTTTTTCTAAGTGTCTGATCGAGAGAAGGAAAAAGAGGTGATTTTTAGCCTCTCTCGATTTTGTACTTTGAAAAAATCCAAAATTATTATTTTTTTTTTTCAGTTTTTTTTCTAAGTGTCTGATCGAGAGAAGGAAAAAGAGGTGATTTTTAGCCTCTCTCGATTTTGTCCTTAGAAAAAATCCAAATTTTTATTTTTTTTTTTCCGTTTTTTTTCTAAGTGTCTGATCGAGAGAAGGAAAAAGAGGTGATTTTTAGCCTCTCTTGATTTTGTACTTAGAAAAAATCCAATTTTATTTTTTTTTTTTTCTTTTTTTTTTCTAAGTGTCTGATCGAGAGAAGGAAAAAGAGGTGATTTTTAGCCTCTCTCGATTTTGTACTTAGAAAAAATACAATTTTTTTTTTTTTTTTTCCTTTTTTTTTCTAAGTGTCTGATCGAGAGAAGGAAAAAGAGGTGATTTTTAGCCTCTCTTGATTTTGTACTTAGAAAAAATCCAATTTTTTTTTTTTTTTTCTTTTTTTTTTCTAAGTGTTTGATCGAGAGAAGGAAAAAGAGGTGATTTTTAGCCTCTCTCGATTTTGTACTTAGAAAAAATCCAAATTTTTTTTTTTTTTTTTCCCGTTTTTTTTCTAAGTGTCTGATCGAGAGAAGGAAAACGAGGTGATTTTTAGCCTCTCTCGATTTTGTACTTAGAAAAAATCCAATTTTTTTTTTTTTTTTTCCCGTTTTTTTTCTAAGTGTCTGATCGATAGAAGGAAAAAGAGGTGATTTTTAGCCTCTCTTGATTTTGTACTTAGAAAAAATCCAATTTTTTTTTTTTTTTTTTCTTTTTTTTTTCTAAGTGTCTGATCGAGAGAAGGAAAAAGAGGTGATTTTTAGCCTCTCTCGATTTTGTACTTAGAAAAAATCCAATTTTTTTTTTTTTTTTTTTCCGTTTTTTTTCTAAGTGTCTGATCGAGAGAAGGAAAAAGAGGTGATTTTTAGCCTCTCTCGATTTTGTACTTAGAAAAAAATCCAAATTTTTTTTTTTTTTTTTTCCGTTTTTTTTCTTAGTGTCTGATCGAGAGAAGGAAAAAGAGGTGATTTTTAGCCTCTCTTGATTTTGTACTTAGAAAAAAATCCAATTTTTTTTTTTTTTTTTCATTTTTTTTTCTAAGTGTCTGATCGAGAGAAGGAAAAAGAGGTGATTTTTAGCCACTCTCGATTTTGTACTTAGAAAAAATCCAATTTTTTTTTTTTTTTTTCCGTTTTTTTTCTAAGTGTCTGATCGAGAGAAGGAAAAAGAGGTGATTTTTAGCCTCTCTTGATTTTGTACTTAGAAAAAATCCAATTTATTTTTTTTTTTTTCTTTTTTTTTTCTAAGTGTCTGATCGAGAGAAGGAAAAAGAGGTGATTTTTAGCCACTCTCGATTTTGTACTTAGAAAAAATCCAAATTTTTTTTTTTTTTTTTTCCGTTTTTTTTCTAAGTGTCTGATCGAGAGAAGGAAAAAGAGGTGATTTTTAGCCTCTCTCGATTTTGTACTTAGAAAAAATCCAAATTTTTTTTTTTTTTTTTTCCGTTTTTTTTCTAAGTGTCTGATCGAGAGAAGGAAAAAGAGGTGATTTTTAGCCTCTCTCGATTTTGTACTTAAAAAAAATCCAATTTTTTTTTTTTTTTTTTCATTTTTTTTTCTAAGTGTCTGATCGAGAGAAGGAAAAAGAGGTGATTTTTAGCCACTCTCGATTTTGTACTTAGAAAAAATCCCAATTTTTTTTTTTTTTTTTTCCGTTTTTTTTCTAAGTGTCTGATCGAGAGAAGGAAAAAGAGGTGATTTTTAGCCTCTCTCGATTTTGTACTTAGAAAAAATACAATTTTTTTTTTTTTTTTCCTTTTTTTTTCTAAGTGTCTGATCGAGAGAAGGAAAAAGAGGTGATTTTTAGCCTCTCTTGATTTTGTACTTAGAAAAAATCCAATTTTTTTTTTTTTTTTTTCTTTTTTTTTTCTAAGTGTTTGATCGAGAGAAGGAAAAAGAGGTGATTTTTAGCCTCTCTCGATTTTGTACTTAGAAAAAATCCAAATTTTTTTTTTTTTTTTTTCCGTTTTTTTTCTAAGTGTCTGATCGAGAGAAGGAAAAAGAGGTGATTTTTAGCCTCTCTCGATTTTGTACTTAGAAAAAATCCAAATATTTTTTTTTTTTTTTCCGTTTTTTTTCTAAGTGTCTGATCGAGAGAAGGAAAAAGAGGTGATTTTTAGCCTGTCTCGATTTTGTACTTAGAAAAAATCCAAAATTTTTTTTTTTTTTTTCAGTTTTTTTTCTGAGTGTCTGATCGAGAGAAGGAAAAAGAGGTGATTTTTAGCCACTCTCGATTTTGTACTTAGAAAAAATCCAAATTTTTTTTTTTTTTTTTTCCGTTTTTTTTCTAAGTGTCTGATCGAGAGAAGGAAAAAGAGGTGATTTTTAGCCACTCTCGATTTTGTACTTAGAAAAAATCCAATTTTTTTTTTTTTTTTTTCCGTTTTTTTTCTAAGTGTCTGATCGAGAGAAGGAAAAAGAGGTGATTTTTAGCCTCTCTCGATTTTGTACTTTGAAAAAATCCAAAATTATTATTTTTTTTTTTCAGTTTTTTTTCTAAGTGTCTGATCGAGAGAAGGAAAAAGAGGTGATTTTTAGCCTCTCTCGATTTTGTACTTAGAAAAAATCCAAATTTTTATTTTTTTTTTTCCGTTTTTTTTCTAAGTGTCTGATCGAGAGAAGGAAAAAGAGGTGATTTTTAGCCTCTCTTGATTTTGTACTTAGAAAAAATCCAATTTTTTTTTTTTTTTTTTCATTTTTTTTCTAAGTGTCTGATCGAGAGAAGGAAAAAGAGGTGATTTTTAGCCACTCTCGATTTTGTACTTAGAAAAAATCCAAATTTTTTTTTTTTTTTTTTCCGTTTTTTTTCTAAGTGTCTGATCGAGAGAAGGAAAAAGAGGTGATTTTTAGCCACTCTCGATTTTGTACTTAGAAAAAATCCAAATTTTTTTTTTTTTTTTTTCAGTTTTTTTTCTAAGTGTCTGATCGAGAGAAGGAAAAAGAGGTGATTTTTAGCCTCTCTCGATTTTGTACTTAGAAAAATCCAAAATTTTTTTTTTTTTTTTCAGTTGTTTTTCTAAGTGTCTGATCGAGAGAAGGAAAAAGAGGTGATTTTTAGCCTCTCTCGATTTTGTACTTAGAAAAAATCCAAATTTTTTTTTTTTTTTTTTCCATTTTTTTTCTAAGTGTCTGATCGAGAGAAGGAAAAAGAGGTGATTTTTAGCCTCTCTCGATTTTGTACTTAGAAAAAATCCAATTTTTTTTTTTTTTTTTTCCGTTTTTTTTCTAAGTGTCTGATCGAGAGAAGGAAAAAGAGGTGATTTTTAGCCTCTCTCGATTTTGTACTTAGAAAAAATCCAATTTTTTTTTTTTTTTTTCATTTTTTTTTCTAAGTGTCTGATCGAGAGAAGGAAAAAGAGGTGATTTTTAGCCACTCTCGATTTTGTACTTAGAAAATATCCAAATTTTTTTTTTTTTTTTTTCAGTTTTTTTTCTAAGTGTCTGATCGAGAGAAGGAAAAATAGGTGATTTTTAGCCTGTCTCGATTTTGTACTTAGAAAAAATCCAATTTTTTTTTTTTTTTTTTTCAGTTTTTTTTCTAAGTGTCTGATCGAGAGAAGGAAAAAGAGGTGATTATTAGCCACTCTCGATTTTGTACTTAGAAAAAATCCAAATTTTTTTTTTTTTTTTTTCCGTTTTTTTTCTAAGTGTCTGATCGAGAGAAGGAAAAAGAGGTGATTTTTAGCCTCTCTCGATTTTGTACTTAGAAAAAATCCAATTTTTTTTTTTTTTTTTTCCGTTTTTTTTCTAAGTGTCTGATCGAGAGAAGGAAAAAGAGGTGATTTTTAGCCTCTCTCGATTTTGTACTTAGAAAAAATCCAATTTTTTTTTTTTTTTTTCATTTTTTTTTCTAAGTGTCTGATCGAGAGAAGGAAAAAGAGGTGATTTTTAGCCACTCTCGATTTTGTACTTAGAAAAAATCCAAATTTTTTTTTTTTTTTTTCTTTTTTTTTTCTAAGTGTCTGATCGAGAGAAGGAAAAAGAGGTGATTTTTAGCCTCTCTCGATTTTGTACTTAGAAAAATCCAAATTTTTTTTTTTTTTTTTCAGTTGTTTTTCTAAGTGTCTGATCGAGAGAAGGAAAAAGAGGTGATTTTTAGCCTCTCTCGATTTTGTACTTAGAAAAAATCCAAATTTTTTTTTTTTTTTTTTCCGTTTTTTTTCTAAGTGTCTGATCGAGAGAAGGAAAAAGAGGTGATTTTTAGCCTCTCTTGATTTTGTACTTAGAAAAAATCCAATTTATTTTTTATTTTTTCCTTTTTTTTTTCTAAGTGTCTGATCGAGAGAAGGAAAAAGAGGTGATTTTTAGCCTCTCTCGATTTTGTACTTAGAAAAATCCAAATTTTTTTTTTTTTTTTTCAGTTGTTTTTCTAAGTGTCTGATCGAGAGAAGGAAAAAGAGGTGATTTTTAGCCTCTCTCGATTTTGTACTTAGAAAAAATCCAAATTTTTTTTTTTTTTTTTTCCGTTTTTTTTCTAAGTGTCTGATCGAGAGAAGGAAAAAGAGGTGATTTTTAGCCACTCTCGATTTTGTACTTAGAAAAAATCCAATTTTTTTTTTTTTATTTTCCGTTTTTTTTCTAAGTGTCTGATCGAGAGAAGGAAAAAGAGGTGATTTTTAGCCTCTCTCGATTTTGTACTTTGAAAAAATCCAAAATTATTATTTTTTTTTTTCAGTTTTTTTTCTAAGTGTCTGATCGAGAGAAGGAAAAAGAGGTGATTTTTAGCCTCTCTCGATTTTGTCCTTAGAAAAAATCCAAATTTTTATTTTTTTTTTTCCGTTTTTTTTCTAAGTGTCTGATCGAGAGAAGGAAAAAGAGGTGATTTTTAGCCTCTCTTGATTTTGTACTTAGAAAAAATCCAATTTTATTTTTTTTTTTTTCTTTTTTTTTTCTAAGTGTCTGATCGAGAGAAGGAAAAAGAGGTGATTTTTAGCCTCTCTCGATTTTGTACTTAGAAAAAATACAATTTTTTTTTTTTTTTTTCCTTTTTTTTTCTAAGTGTCTGATCGAGAGAAGGAAAAAGAGGTGATTTTTAGCCTCTCTTGATTTTGTACTTAGAAAAAATCCAATTTTTTTTTTTTTTTTCTTTTTTTTTTCTAAGTGTTTGATCGAGAGAAGGAAAAAGAGGTGATTTTTAGCCTCTCTCGATTTTGTACTTAGAAAAAATCCAAATTTTATTTTTTTTTTTTCCCGTTTTTTTTCTAAGTGTCTGATCGAGAGAAGGAAAACGAGGTGATTTTTAGCCTCTCTCGATTTTGTACTTAGAAAAAATCCAATTTTTTTTTTTTTTTTTCCCGTTTTTTTTCTAAGTGTCTGATCGATAGAAGGAAAAAGAGGTGATTTTTAGCCTCTCTTGATTTTGTACTTAGAAAAAATCCAATTTTTTTTTTTTTTTTTTCTTTTTTTTTTCTAAGTGTCTGATCGAGAGAAGGAAAAAGAGGTGATTTTTAGCCTCTCTCGATTTTGTACTTAGAAAAAATCCAATTTTTTTTTTTTTTTTTTTCCGTTTTTTTTCTAAGTGTCTGATCGAGAGAAGGAAAAAGAGGTGATTTTTAGCCTCTCTCGATTTTGTACTTAGAAAAAAATCCAAATTTTTTTTTTTTTTTTTTCCGTTTTTTTTCTTAGTGTCTGATCGAGAGAAGGAAAAAGAGGTGATTTTTAGCCTCTCTTGATTTTGTACTTAGAAAAAAATCCAATTTTTTTTTTTTTTTTTCATTTTTTTTTCTAAGTGTCTGATCGAGAGAAGGAAAAAGAGGTGATTTTTAGCCACTCTCGATTTTGTACTTAGAAAAAATCCAATTTTTTTTTTTTTTTTTCCGTTTTTTTTCTAAGTGTCTGATCGAGAGAAGGAAAAAGAGGTGATTTTTAGCCTCTCTTGATTTTGTACTTAGAAAAAATCCAATTTATTTTTTTTTTTTTCTTTTTTTTTTCTAAGTGTCTGATCGAGAGAAGGAAAAAGAGGTGATTTTTAGCCACTCTCGATTTTGTACTTAGAAAAAATCCAAATTTTTTTTTTTTTTTTTTCCGTTTTTTTTCTAAGTGTCTGATCGAGAGAAGGAAAAAGAGGTGATTTTTAGCCTCTCTCGATTTTGTACTTAGAAAAAATCCAAATTTTTTTTTTTTTTTTTTCCGTTTTTTTTCTAAGTGTCTGATCGAGAGAAGGAAAAAGAGGTGATTTTTAGCCTCTCTCGATTTTGTACTTAAAAAAAATCCAATTTTTTTTTTTTTTTTTTCATTTTTTTTTCTAAGTGTCTGATCGAGAGAAGGAAAAAGAGGTGATTTTTAGCCACTCTCGATTTTGTACTTAGAAAAAATCCCAATTTTTTTTTTTTTTTTTTCCGTTTTTTTTCTAAGTGTCTGATCGAGAGAAGGAAAAAGAGGTGATTTTTAGCCTCTCTCGATTTTGTACTTAGAAAAAATACAATTTTTTTTTTTTTTTTCCTTTTTTTTTCTAAGTGTCTGATCGAGAGAAGGAAAAAGAGGTGATTTTTAGCCTCTCTTGATTTTGTACTTAGAAAAAATCCAATTTTTTTTTTTTTTTTTTCTTTTTTTTTTCTAAGTGTTTGATCGAGAGAAGGAAAAAGAGGTGATTTTTAGCCTCTCTCGATTTTGTACTTAGAAAAAATCCAAATTTTTTTTTTTTTTTTTTCCGTTTTTTTTCTAAGTGTCTGATCGAGAGAAGGAAAAAGAGGTGATTTTTAGCCTCTCTCGATTTTGTACTTAGAAAAAATCCAAATATTTTTTTTTTTTTTTCCGTTTTTTTTCTAAGTGTCTGATCGAGAGAAGGAAAAAGAGGTGATTTTTAGCCTGTCTCGATTTTGTACTTAGAAAAAATCCAAAATTTTTTTTTTTTTTTCAGTTTTTTTTCTGAGTGTCTGATCGAGAGAAGGAAAAAGAGGTGATTTTTAGCCACTCTCGATTTTGTACTTAGAAAAAATCCAAATTTTTTTTTTTTTTTTTTCCGTTTTTTTTCTAAGTGTCTGATCGAGAGAAGGAAAAAGAGGTGATTTTTAGCCACTCTCGATTTTGTACTTAGAAAAAATCCAATTTTTTTTTTTTTTTTTTCCGTTTTTTTTCTAAGTGTCTGATCGAGAGAAGGAAAAAGAGGTGATTTTTAGCCTCTCTCGATTTTGTACTTTGAAAAAATCCAAAATTATTATTTTTTTTTTTCAGTTTTTTTTCTAAGTGTCTGATCGAGAGAAGGAAAAAGAGGTGATTTTTAGCCTCTCTCGATTTTGTACTTAGAAAAAATCCAAATTTTTATTTTTTTTTTTCCGTTTTTTTTCTAAGTGTCTGATCGAGAGAAGGAAAAAGAGGTGATTTTTAGCCTCTCTTGATTTTGTACTTAGAAAAAATCCAATTTTTTTTTTTTTTTTTTCATTTTTTTTCTAAGTGTCTGATCGAGAGAAGGAAAAAGAGGTGATTTTTAGCCACTCTCGATTTTGTACTTAGAAAAAATCCAAATTTTTTTTCTTTTTTTTTCCGTTTTTTTTCTAAGTGTCTGATCGAGAGAAGGAAAAAGAGGTGATTTTTAGCCACTCTCGATTTTGTACTTAGAAAAAATCCAAATTTTTTTTTTTTTTTTTTCAGTTTTTTTTCTAAGTGTCTGATCGAGAGAAGGAAAAAGAGGTGATTTTTAGCCTCTCTCGATTTTGTACTTAGAAAAATCCAAAATTTTTTTTTTTTTTTTCAGTTGTTTTTCTAAGTGTCTGATCGAGAGAAGGAAAAAGAGGTGATTTTTAGCCTCTCTCGATTTTGTACTTAGAAAAAATCCAAATTTTTTTTTTTTTTTTTTTCCATTTTTTTTCTAAGTGTCTGATCGAGAGAAGGAAAAAGAGGTGATTTTTAGCCTCTCTCGATTTTGTACTTAGAAAAAATCCAATTTTTTTTTTTTTTTTTTCCGTTTTTTTTCTAAGTGTCTGATCGAGAGAAGGAAAAAGAGGTGATTTTTAGCCTCTCTCGATTTTGTACTTAGAAAAAATCCAATTTTTTTTTTTTTTTTTCATTTTTTTTTCTAAGTGTCTGATCGAGAGAAGGAAAAAGAGGTGATTTTTAGCCACTCTCGATTTTGTACTTAGAAAATATCCAAATTTTTTTTTTTTTTTTTTCAGTTTTTTTTCTAAGTGTCTGATCGAGAGAAGGAAAAATAGGTGATTTTTAGCCTGTCTCGATTTTGTACTTAGAAAAAATCCAATTTTTTTTTTTTTTTTTTTCAGTTTTTTTTCTAAGTGTCTGATCGAGAGAAGGAAAAAGAGGTGATTATTAGCCACTCTCGATTTTGTACTTAGAAAAAATCCAAATTTTTTTTTTTTTTTTTTCCGTTTTTTTTCTAAGTGTCTGATCGAGAGAAGGAAAAAGAGGTGATTTTTAGCCTCTCTCGATTTTGTACTTAGAAAAAATCCAATTTTTTTTTTTTTTTTTTCCGTTTTTTTTCTAAGTGTCTGATCGAGAGAAGGAAAAAGAGGTGATTTTTAGCCTCTCTCGATTTTGTACTTAGAAAAAATCCAATTTTTTTTTTTTTTTTTCATTTTTTTTTCTAAGTGTCTGATCGAGAGAAGGAAAAAGAGGTGATTTTTAGCCACTCTCGATTTTGTACTTAGAAAAAATCCAAATTTTTTTTTTTTTTTTTTCTTTTTTTTTTCTAAGTGTCTGATCGAGAGAAGGAAAAAGAGGTGATTTTTAGCCTCTCTCGATTTTGTACTTAGAAAAATCCAAATTTTTTTTTTTTTTTTTCAGTTGTTTTTCTAAGTGTCTGATCGAGAGAAGGAAAAAGAGGTGATTTTTAGCCTCTCTCGATTTTGTACTTAGAAAAAATCCAAATTTTTTTTTTTTTTTTTTCCGTTTTTTTTCTAAGTGTCTGATCGAGAGAAGGAAAAAGAGGTGATTTTTAGCCTCTCTTGATTTTGTACTTAGAAAAAATCCAATTTATTTTTTATTTTTTCCTTTTTTTTTTCTAAGTGTCTGATCGAGAGAAGGAAAAAGAGGTGATTTTTAGCCACTCTCGATTTTGTACTTAGAAAAAATCCAAATTTTTTTTTTTTTTTTTTCCGTTTTTTTTCTAAGTGTCTGATCGAGAGAAGGAGAACGAGGTGATTTTTAGCCTCTCTCGATTTTGTACTTAGAAAAAATCCAATTTTTATTTTTTTTTTTTCCGTTTTTTTTCTAAGTGTCTGATCGATAGAAGGAAAAAGAGGTGATTTTTAGCCTCTCTTGATTTTGTACTTAGAAAAAATCCAATTTTTTTTTTTTTTTTTTCTTTTTTTTTTCTAAGTGTCTGATCGAGAGAAGGAAAAAGAGGTGATTTTTAGCCTCTCTCGATTTTGTACTTAGAAAAAATCCAATTTTTTTTTTTTTTTTTTCATTTTTTTTTCTAAGTGTCTGATCGAGAGAAGGAAAAAGAGGTGATTTTTAGCCACTCTCGATTTTGTACTTAGAAAATATCCAAATTTTTTTTTTTTTTTTTTCAGTTTTTTTTCTAAGTGTCTGATCGAGAGAAGGAAAAATAGGTGATTTTTAGCCTGTCTCGATTTTGTACTTAGAAAAAATCCAATTTTTTTTTTTTTTTTTTCAGTTTTTTTTCTAAGTGTCTGATCGAGAGAAGGAAAAAGAGGTGATTATTAGCCACTCTCGATTTTGTACTTAGAAAAAATCCAATTTTTTTTTTTTTTTTTCCGTTTTTTTTCTAAGTGTCTGATCGAGAGAAGGAAAAAGAGGTGATTTTTAGCCTCTCTCGATTTTGTACTTAGAAAAAATCCAATTTTTTTTTTTTTTTTTCCGTTTTTTTTCTAAGTGTCTGATCGAGAGAAGGAAAAAGAGGTGATTTTTAGCCTCTCTCGATTTTGTACTTAGAAAAAATCCAATTTTTTTTTTTTTTTTTCATTTTTTTTTCTAAGTGTCTGATCGAGAGAAGGAAAAAGAGGTGATTTTTAGCCACTCTCGATTTTGTACTTAGAAAAAAATCCAAATTTTTTTTTTTTTTTTTTCAGTTTTTTTTCTAAGTGTCTGATCGAGAGAAGGAAAAAGAGGTGATTTTTAGCCTCTCCCGATTTTGTACTTAGAAAAATCCAAATTTTTTTTTTTTTTTTTCAGTTGTTTTTCTAAGTGTCTGATCGAGAGAAGGAAAAAGAGGTGATTTTTAGCCTCTCTCGATTTTGTACTTAGAAAAAATCCAAATTTTTTTTTTTTTTTTTTCCGTTTTTTTTCTAAGTGTCTGATCGAGAGAAGGAAAAAGAGGTGATTTTTAGCCTCTCTTGATTTTGTACTTAGAAAAAATCCAATTTTTTTTTTTTTTTTTCCTTTTTTTTTTCTAAGTGTCTGATCGAGAGAAGGAAAAAGAGGTGATTTTTAGCCACTCTCGATTTTGTACTTAGAAAAAATCCAAATTTTTTTTTTTTTTTTTTCCGTTTTTTTTCTAAGTGTCTGATCGAGAGAAGGAAAACGAGGTGATTTTTAGCCTCTCTCGATTTTGTACTTAGAAAAAATCCAATTTTTATTTTTTTTTTTTCCGTTTTTTTTCTAAGTGTCTGATCGATAGAAGGAAAAAGAGGTGATTTTTAGCCTCTCTTGATTTTGTACTTAGAAAAAATCCAATTTTTTTTCTTTTTTTTTTCTTTTTTTTTTCTAAGTGTCTGATCGAGAGAAGGAAAAAGAGGTGATTTTTAGCCTCTCTCGATTTTGTACTTAGAAAAAATCCAATTTTTTTTTTTTTTTTTTTCCGTTTTTTTTCTAAGTGTCTGATCGAGAGAAGGAAAAAGAGGTGATTTTTAGCCTCTCTCGATTTTGTACTTAGAAAAAAATCCAAATTTTTTTTTTTTTTTTTTCCGTTTTTTTTCTAAGTGTCTGATCGAAAGAAGGAAAAAGAGGTGATTTTTAGCCTCTCTTGATTTTGTACTTAGAAAAAAATCCAATTTTTTTTTTTTTTTTCTTTTTTTTTTCTAAGTGTCTGATCGAGAGAAGGAAAAAGAGGTGATTTTTAGCCACTCTCGATTTTGTACTTAGAAAAAATCCAATTTTTTTTTTTTTTTTCCGTTTTTTTTCTAAGTGTCTGATCGAGAGAAGGAAAAAGAGGTGATTTTTAGCCTCTCTTGATTTTGTACTTAGAAAAAATCCAATTTATTTATTTTTTTTTCATTTTTTTTTCTAAGTGTCTGATCGAGAGAAGGAAAAAGAGGTGATTTTTAGCCACTCTCGATTTTGTACTTAGAAAAAATCCAAATTTTTTTTTTTTTTTTTTCCGTTTTTTTTCTAAGTGTCTGATCGAGAGAAGGAAAAAGAGGTGATTTTTAGCCTCTCTCGATTTTGTACTTAGAAAAAATCCAAATTTTTTTTTTTTTTTTTTTCCGTTTTTTTTCTAAGTGTCTGATCGAGAGAAGGAAAAAGAGGTGATTTTTAGCCTCTCTCGATTTTGTACTTAAAAAAAATCCAATTTTTTTTTTTTTTTTTTCATTTTTTTTCCTAAGTGTCTGATCGAGAGAAGGAAAAAGAGGTGATTTTTAGCCACTCTCGATTTTGTACTTAGAAAAAATCCCAATTTTTATTTTTTTTTTTTCCGTTTTTTTTCTAAGTGTCTGATCGAGAGAAGGAAAAAGAGGTGATTTTTAGCCTCTCTCGATTTTGTACTTAGAAAAAATACAATTTTTTTTTTTTTTTTTTCCTTTTTTTTTCTAAGTGTCTGATCGAGAGAAGGAAAAAGAGGTGATTTTTAGCCTCTCTTGATTTTGTACTTAGAAAAAATCCAATTTTTTTTTTTTTTTTTCTTTTTTTTTTCTAAGTGTTTGATCGAGAGAAGGAAAAAGAGGTGATTTTTAGCCTCTCTCGATTTTGTACTTAGAAAAAATCCAATTTTTTTTTTTTTTTTTTCCTTTTTTTTCTAAGTGTCTGATCGAGAGAAGGAAAAAGAGGTGATTTTTAGCCACTCTCGATTTTGTACTTAGAAAAAATCCAAATTTTTTTTTTTTTTTTTTCCGTTTTTTTTCTAAGTGTCTGATCGAGAGAAGGAAAAAGAGGTGATTTTTAGCCTCTCTCGATTTTGTACTTAGAAAAAATCCAAATTTTTTTTTTTTTTTTTTCCGTTTTTTTTCTAAGTGTCTGATCGAGAGAAGGAAAAAGAGGTGATTTTTAGCCTGTCTCGATTTTGTACTTAGAAAAAATCCAAAATTTTTTTTTTTTTTTTTCAGTTTTTTTTCTGAGTGTCTGATCGAGAGAAGGAAAAAGAGGTGATTTTTAGCCACTCTCGATTTTGTACTTAGAAAAAATCCAAATTTTTTTTTTTTTTTTTTCCGTTTTTTTTCTAAGTGTCTGATCGAGAGAAGGAAAAAGAGGTGATTTTTAGCCACTCTCGATTTTGTACTTAGAAAAAATCCAATTTTTTTTTTTTTTTTTTTCCGTTTTTTTTCTAAGTGTCTGATCGAGAGAAGGAAAAAGAGGTGATTTTTAGCCTCTCTCGATTTTGTACTTTGAAAAAATCCAAAATTATTATTTTTTTTTTTCAGTTTTTTTTCTAAGTGTCTGATCGAGAGAAGGAAAAAGAGGTGATTTTTAGCCTCTCTCGATTTTGTACTTAGAAAAAATCCAAATTTTTATTTTTTTTTTTCCGTTTTTTTTCTAAGTGTCTGATCGAGAGAAGGAAAAAGAGGTGATTTTTAGCCTCTCTTGATTTTGTACTTAGAAAAAATCCAATTTTTTTTTTTTTTTTTTCATTTTTTTTTCTAAGTGTCTGATCGAGAGAAGGAAAAAGAGGTGATTTTTAGCCACTCTCGATTTTGTACTTAGAAAAAATCCAATTTTTTTTTTTTTTTTTTCCGTTTTTTTTCTAAGTGTCTGATCGAGAGAAGGAAAAAGAGGTGATTTTTAGCCTCTCTCGATTTTGTACTTAGAAAAAATCAAATTTTTTTTTTTTTTTTTTCCGTTTTTTTTCTAAGTGTCTGATCGAGAGAAGGAAAAAGAGGTGATTTTTAGCCTCTCTCGATTTTGTACTTAGAAAAAATCCAATTTTTTTTTTTTTTTTTCATTTTTTTTTCTAAGTGTCTGATCGAGAGAAGGAAAAAGAGGTGATTTTTAGCCACTCTCGATTTTGTACTTAGAAAAAATCCAATTTTTTTTTTTTTTTTTTCATTTTTTTTTCTAAGTGTCTGATCGAGAGAAGGAAAAAGAGGTGATTTTTAGCCACTCTCGATTTTGTACTTAGAAAAAATCCAATTTTTTTTTTTTTTTTTTTCCGTTTTTTTTCTAAGTGTCTGATCGAGAGAAGGAAAAAGAGGTGATTTTTAGCCACTCTCGATTTTGTACTTAGAAAAAATCCAATTTTTTTTTTTTTTTTTTTCCGTTTTTTTTCTAAGTGTCTGATCGAGAGAAGGAAAAAGAGGTGATTTTTAGCCTCTCCCGATTTTGTACTTTGAAAAAATCCAAAATTATTATTTTTTTTTTTCAGTTTTTTTTCTAAGTGTCTGATCGAGAGAAGGAAAAAGAGGTGATTTTTAGCCTCTCTCGATTTTGTCCTTAGAAAAAATCCAAATTTTTATTTTTTTTTTTCCGTTTTTTTTCTAAGTGTCTGATCGAGAGAAGGAAAAAGAGGTGATTTTTAGCCTCTCTTGATTTTGTACTTAGAAAAAATCCAATTTTTTTTTTTTTTTTTTCTTTTTTTTTTCTAAGTGTCTGATCGAGAGAAGGAAAAAGAGGTGATTTTTAGCCTCTCTCGATTTTGTACTTAGAAAAAATACAATTTTTTTTTTTTTTTTCCTTTTTTTTTCTAAGTGTCTGATCGAGAGAAGGAAAAAGAGGTGATTTTTAGCCTCTCTTGATTTTGTACTTAGAAAAAATCCAAATTTTTTTTTTTTTTTTTTCCGTTTTTTTTCTAAGTGTCTGATCGAGAGAAGGAAAAAGAGGTGATTTTTAGCCTCTCTCGATTTTGTACTTAAAAAAAATCCAATTTTTTTTTTTTTTTTTTAATTTTTTTTTCTAAGTGTCTGATCGAGAGAAGGAAAAAGAGGTGATTTTTAGCCACTCTCGATTTTGTACTTAGAAAAAATCCCAATTTTTTTTTTTTTTTTTTCCGTTTTTTTTCTAAGTGTCTGATCGAGAGAAGGAAAAAGAGGTGATTTTTAGCCTCTCTCGATTTTGTACTTAGAAAAAATACAATTTTTTTTTTTTTTTTCCTTTTTTTTTCTAAGTGTCTGATCGAGAGAAGGAAAAAGAGGTGATTTTTAGCCTCTCTTGATTTTGTACTTAGAAAAAATACAATTTTTTTTTTTTTTTTTTCATTTTTTTTCTAAGTGTCTGATCGAGAGAAGGAAAAAAAGGTGATTTTTAGCCACTCCCGATTTTGTACTTAGAAAAAATCCAATTTTTTTTTTTTTTTTTTCCGTTTTTTTTCTAAGTGTCTGATCGAGAGAAGGAAAAAGAGGTGATTTTTAGCCTCTCTCGATTTTGTACTTAGAAAAAATCCAAATATATTTTTTTTTTTTTCCGTTTTTTTTCTAAGTGTCTGATCGAGAGAAGGAAAAAGAGGTGATTTTTAGCCTGTCTCGATTTTGTACTTAGAAAAAATCCAAATTTTTTTTTTTTTTTTTCAGTTTTTTTTCTGAGTGTCTGATCGAGAGAAGGAAAAAGAGGTGATTTTTAGCCACTCTCGATTTTGTACTTAGAAAAAATCCAATTTTTTTTTTTTTTTTTTTCCGTTTTTTTTCTAAGTGTTTGATCGAGAGAAGGAAAAAGAGGTGATTTTTAGCCACTCTCGATTTTGTACTTAGAAAAAATCCAATTTTTTTTTTTTTTTTTTTCCGTTTTTTTTCTAAGTGTCTGATCGAGAGAAGGAAAAAGAGGTGATTTTTATCCTCTCTCGATTTTGTACTTTGAAAAAATCCAAAATTATTATTATTTTTTTTCAGTTTTTTTTCTAAGTGTCTGATCGAGAGAAGGAAAAAGAGGTGATTTTTAGCCTCTCTCGATTTTGTACTTAGAAAAAATCCAAATTTTTATTTTTTTTTTTCCGTTTTTTTTCTAAGTGTCTGATCGAGAGAAGGAAAAAGAGGTGATTTTTAGCCTCTCTTGATTTTGTACTTAGAAAAAATCCAATTTTTTTTTTTTTTTTTTCATTTTTTTTTCTAAGTGTCTGATCGAGAGAAGGAAAAAGAGGTGATTTTTAGCCACTCTCGATTTTGTACTTAGAAAAAATCCAAATTTTTTTTTTTTTTTTTTCCGTTTTTTTTCTAAGTGTCTGATCGAGAGAAGGAAAAAGAGGTGATTTTTAGCCACTCTCGATTTTGTACTTAGAAAAAATCCAAATTTTTTTTTTTTTTTTTTTAGTTTTTTTTCTAAGTGTCTGATCGAGAGAAGGAAAAAGAGGTGATTTTTAGCCTCTCTCGATTTTGTACTTAGAAAAATCCAAAATTTTTTTTTTTTTTTTCAGTTGTTTTTCTAAGTGTCTGATCGAGAGAAGGAAAAAGAGGTGATTTTTAGCCTCTCTCGATTTTGTACTTAGAAAAAATCCAAATTTTTTTTTTTTTTTTTTCCATTTTTTTTCTAAGTGTCTGATCGAGAGAAGGAAAAAGAGGTGATTTTTAGCCTCTCTCGATTTTGTACTTAGAAAAAATCCAATTTTTTTTTTTTTTTTTTCGTTTTTTTTCTAAGTGTCTGATCGAGAGAAGGAAAAAGAGGTGATTTTTAGCCTCTCTCGATTTTGTACTTAGAAAAAATCCAATTTTTTTTTTTTTTTTTCATTTTTTTTTCTAAGTGTCTGATCGAGAGAAGGAAAAAGAGGTGATTTTTAGCCACTCTCGATTTTGTACTTAGAAAATATCCAAATTTTTTTTTTTTTTTTTTCAGTTTTTTTTCTAAGTGTCTGATCGAGAGAAGGAAAAATAGGTGATTTTTAGCCTGTCTCGATTTTGTACTTAGAAAAAATCCAATTTTTTTTTTTTTTTTTCAGTTTTTTTTCTAAGTGTCTGATCGAGAGAAGGAAAAAGAGGTGATTATTAGCCACTCTCGATTTTGTACTTAGAAAATATCCAAATTTTTTTTTTTTTTTTTTCAGTTTTTTTTCTAAGTGTCTGATCGAGAGAAGGAAAAATAGGTGATTTTTAGCCTGTCTCGATTTTGTACTTAGAAAAAATCCAATTTTTTTTTTTTTTTTTTTCAGTTTTTTTTCTAAGTGTCTGATCGAGAGAAGGAAAAAGAGGTGATTATTAGCCACTCTCGATTTTGTACTTAGAAAAAATCCAAATTTTTTTTTTTTTTTTTCCGTTTTTTTTCTAAGTGTCTGATCGAGAGAAGGAAAAAGAGGTGATTTTTAGCCTCTCTCGATTTTGTACTTAGAAAAAATCCAATTTTTTTTTTTTTTTTTTCCGTTTTTTTTCTAAGTGTCTGATCGAGAGAAGGAAAAAGAGGTGATTTTTAGCCTCTCTCGATTTTGTACTTAGAAAAAATCCAATTTTTTTTTTTTTTTTTCATTTTTTTTTCTAAGTGTCTGATCGAGAGAAGGAAAAAGAGGTGATTTTTAGCCACTCTCGATTTTGTACTTAGAAAAAATCCAAATTTTTTTTTTTTTTTTTTCTTTTTTTTTTCTAAGTGTCTGATCGAGAGAAGGAAAAAGAGGTGATTTTTAGCCTCTCTCGATTTTGTACTTAGAAAAATCCAAATTTTTTTTTTTTTTTTTCAGTTGTTTTTCTAAGTGTCTGATCGAGAGAAGGAAAAAGAGGTGATTTTTAGCCTCTCTCGATTTTGTACTTAGAAAAAATCCAAATTTTTTTTTTTTTTTTTTTCCGTTTTTTTTCTAAGTGTCTGATCGAGAGAAGGAAAAAGAGGTGATTTTTAGCCTCTCTTGATTTTGTACTTAGAAAAAATCCAATTTATTTTTTATTTTTTCCTTTTTTTTTTCTAAGTGTCTGATCGAGAGAAGGAAAAAGAGGTGATTTTTAGCCACTCTCGATTTTGTACTTAGAAAAAATCCAAATTTTTTTTTTTTTTTTTTCCGTTTTTTTTCTAAGTGTCTGATCGAGAGAAGGAGAACGAGGTGATTTTTAGCCTCTCTCGATTTTGTACTTAGAAAAAATCCAATTTTTATTTTTTTTTTTTCCGTTTTTTTTCTAAGTGTCTGATCGATAGAAGGAAAAAGAGGTGATTTTTAGCCTCTCTTGATTTTGTACTTAGAAAAAATCCAATTTTTTTTTTTTTTTTTCTTTTTTTTTTCTAAGTGTCTGATCGAGAGAAGGAAAAAGAGGTGATTTTTAGCCTCTCTCGATTTTGTACTTAGAAAAAATCCAAATTTTTTTTTTTTTTTTCATTTTTTTTTCTAAGTGTCTGATCGAGAGAAGGAAAAAGAGGTGATTTTTAGCCACTCTCGATTTTGTACTTAGAAAATATCCAAATTTTTTTTTTTTTTTTTTCAGTTTTTTTTCTAAGTGTCTGATCGAGAGAAGGAAAAATAGGTGATTTTTAGCCTGTCTCGATTTTGTACTTAGAAAAAATCCAATTTTTTTTTTTTTTTTTTTCAGTTTTTTTTCTAAGTGTCTGATCGAGAGAAGGAAAAAGAGGTGATTATTAGCCACTCTCGATTTTGTACTTAGAAAAAATCCAAATTTTTTTTTTTTTTTTTCCGTTTTTTTTCTAAGTGTCTGATCGAGAGAAGGAAAAAGAGGTGATTTTTAGCCTCTCTCGATTTTGTACTTAGAAAAAATCCAATTTTTTTTTTTTTTTTTCCGTTTTTTTTCTAAGTGTCTGATCGAGAGAAGGAAAAAGAGGTGATTTTTAGCCTCTCTCGATTTTGTACTTAGAAAAAATCCAATTTTTTTTTTTTTTTTTCATTTTTTTTTCTAAGTGTCTGATCGAGAGAAGGAAAAAGAGGTGATTTTTAGCCACTCTCGATTTTGTACTTAGAAAAAAATCCAAATTTTTTTTTTTTTTTTTTCAGTTTTTTTTCTAAGTGTCTGATCGAGAGAAGGAAAAAGAGGTGATTTTTAGCCTCTCCCGATTTTGTACTTAGAAAAATCCAAATTTTTTTTTTTTTTTCAGTTGTTTTTCTAAGTGTCTGATCGAGAGAAGGAAAAAGAGGTGATTTTTAGCCTCTCTCGATTTTGTACTTAGAAAAAATCCAAATTTTTTTTTTTTTTTTTTCCGTTTTTTTTCTAAGTGTCTGATCGAGAGAAGGAAAAAGAGGTGATTTTTAGCCTCTCTTGATTTTGTACTTAGAAAAAATCCAATTTTTTTTTTTTTTTTTCCTTTTTTTTTTCTAAGTGTCTGATCGAGAGAAGGAAAAAGAGGTGATTTTTAGCCACTCTCGATTTTGTACTTAGAAAAAATCCAAATTTTTTTTTTTTTTTTTTCCGTTTTTTTTCTAAGTGTCTGATCGAGAGAAGGAAAACGAGGTGATTTTTAGCCTCTCTCGATTTTGTACTTAGAAAAAATCCAATTTTTATTTTTTTTTTTTCCGTTTTTTTTCTAAGTGTCTGATCGATAGAAGGAAAAAGAGGTGATTTTTAGCCTCTCTTGATTTTGTACTTAGAAAAAATCCAATTTTTTTTTTTTTTTTTTCTTTTTTTTTTCTAAGTGTCTGATCGAGAGAAGGAAAAAGAGGTGATTTTTAGCCTCTCTCGATTTTGTACTTAGAAAAAATCCAATTTTTTTTTTTTTTTTTTTCCGTTTTTTTTCTAAGTGTCTGATCGAGAGAAGGAAAAAGAGGTGATTTTTAGCCTCTCTCGATTTTGTACTTAGAAAAAAATCCAAATTTTTTTTTTTTTTTTTTCCGTTTTTTTTCTAAGTGTCTGATCGAGAGAAGGAAAAAGAGGTGATTTTTAGCCTCTCTTGATTTTGTACTTAGAAAAAAATCCAATTTTTTTTTTTTTTTTTCTTTTTTTTTTCTAAGTGTCTGATCGAGAGAAGGAAAAAGAGGTGATTTTTAGCCACTCTCGATTTTGTACTTAGAAAAAATCCAATTTTTTTTTTTTTTTTCCGTTTTTTTTCTAAGTGTCTGATCGAGAGAAGGAAAAAGAGGTGATTTTTAGCCTCTCTTGATTTTGTACTTAGAAAAAATCCAATTTATTTATTTTTTTTTCATTTTTTTTTCTAAGTGTCTGATCGAGAGAAGGAAAAAGAGGTGATTTTTAGCCACTCTCGATTTTGTACTTAGAAAAAATCCAAATTTTTTTTTTTTTTTTTTCCGTTTTTTTTCTAAGTGTCTGATCGAGAGAAGGAAAAAGAGGTGATTTTTAGCCTCTCTCGATTTTGTACTTAGAAAAAATCCAAATTTTTTTTTTTTTTTTTTTCCGTTTTTTTTCTAAGTGTCTGATCGAGAGAAGGAAAAAGAGGTGATTTTTAGCCTCTCTCGATTTTGTACTTAAAAAAAATCCAATTTTTTTTTTTTTTTTTTCATTTTTTTTCCTAAGTGTCTGATCGAGAGAAGGAAAAAGAGGTGATTTTTAGCCACTCTCGATTTTGTACTTAGAAAAAATCCCAATTTTTATTTTTTTTTTTTCCGTTTTTTTTCTAAGTGTCTGATCGAGAGAAGGAAAAAGAGGTGATTTTTAGCCTCTCTCGATTTTGTACTTAGAAAAAATACAATTTTTTTTTTTTTTTTTTCCTTTTTTTTTCTAAGTGTCTGATCGAGAGAAGGAAAAAGAGGTGATTTTTAGCCTCTCTTGATTTTGTACTTAGAAAAAATCCAATTTTTTTTTTTTTTTTTCTTTTTTTTTTCTAAGTGTTTGATCGAGAGAAGGAAAAAGAGGTGATTTTTAGCCTCTCTCGATTTTGTACTTAGAAAAAATCCAATTTTTTTTTTTTTTTTTTCCTTTTTTTTCTAAGTGTCTGATCGAGAGAAGGAAAAAGAGGTGATTTTTAGCCACTCTCGATTTTGTACTTAGAAAAAATCCAAATTTTTTTTTTTTTTTTTTCCGTTTTTTTTCTAAGTGTCTGATCGAGAGAAGGAAAAAGAGGTGATTTTTAGCCTCTCTCGATTTTGTACTTAGAAAAAATCCAAATTTTTTTTTTTTTTTTTTCCGTTTTTTTTCTAAGTGTCTGATCGAGAGAAGGAAAAAGAGGTGATTTTTAGCCTGTCTCGATTTTGTACTTAGAAAAAATCCAAAATTTTTTTTTTTTTTTTTCAGTTTTTTTTCTGAGTGTCTGATCGAGAGAAGGAAAAAGAGGTGATTTTTAGCCACTCTCGATTTTGTACTTAGAAAAAATCCAAATTTTTTTTTTTTTTTTTTCCGTTTTTTTTCTAAGTGTCTGATCGAGAGAAGGAAAAAGAGGTGATTTTTAGCCACTCTCGATTTTGTACTTAGAAAAAATCCAAAATTATTATTTTTTTTTTTCAGTTTTTTTTCTAAGTGTCTGATCGAGAGAAGGAAAAAGAGGTGATTTTTAGCCTCTCTCGATTTTGTACTTAGAAAAAATCCAAATTTTTATTTTTTTTTTTCCGTTTTTTTTCTAAGTGTCTGATCGAGAGAAGGAAAAAGAGGTGATTTTTAGCCTCTCTTGATTTTGTACTTAGAAAAAATCCAATTTTTTTTTTTTTTTTTTCATTTTTTTTTCTAAGTGTCTGATCGAGAGAAGGAAAAAGAGGTGATTTTTAGCCACTCTCGATTTTGTACTTAGAAAAAATCCAAATTTTTTTTTTTTTTTTTCCGTTTTTTTTCTAAGTGTCTGACCGAGAGAAGGAAAAAGAGGTGATTTTTAGCCTCTCTCGATTTTGTACTTAGAAAAAATCAAATTTTTTTTTTTTTTTTTTCCGTTTTTTTTCTAAGTGTCTGATCGAGAGAAGGAAAAAGAGGTGATTTTTAGCCTCTCTCGATTTTGTACTTAGAAAAAATCCAATTTTTTTTTTTTTTTTTCATTTTTTTTTCTAAGTGTCTGATCGAGAGAAGGAAAAAGAGGTGATTTTTAGCCACTCTCGATTTTGTACTTAGAAAAAATCCAATTTTTTTTTTTTTTTTTCTCCGTTTTTTTTCTAAGTGTCTGATCGAGAGAAGGAAAAAGAGGTGATTTTTAGCCTCTCTCGATTTTGTACTTAAAAAAAATCCAATTTTTTTTTTTTTTTTTTCATTTTTTTTTCTAAGTGTCTGATCGAGAGAAGGAAAAAGAGGTGATTTTTAGCCACTCTCGATTTTGTACTTAGAAAAAATCCAATTTTTTTTTTTTTTTTTTTCCGTTTTTTTTCTAAGTGTCTGATCGAGAGAAGGAAAAAGAGGTGATTTTTAGCCACTCTCGATTTTGTACTTAGAAAAAATCCAATTTTTTTTTTTTTTTTTTTCCGTTTTTTTTCTAAGTGTCTGATCGAGAGAAGGAAAAAGAGGTGATTTTTAGCCTCTCCCGATTTTGTACTTTGAAAAAATCCAAAATTATTATTTTTTTTTTTCAGTTTTTTTTCTAAGTGTCTGATCGAGAGAAGGAAAAAGAGGTGATTTTTAGCCTCTCTCGATTTTGTCCTTAGAAAAAATCCAAATTTTTATTTTTTTTTTTCCGTTTTTTTTCTAAGTGTCTGATCGAGAGAAGGAAAAAGAGGTGATTTTTAGCCTCTCTTGATTTTGTACTTAGAAAAAATCCAATTTTTTTTTTTTTTTTTTCATTTTTTTTTCTAAGTGTCTGATCGAGAGAAGGAAAAAGAGGTGATTTTTAGCCTCTCTCGATTTTGTACTTAGAAAAAATACAATTTTTTTTTTTTTTTTTTCCTTTTTTTTTCTAAGTGTCTGATCGAGAGAAGGAAAAAGAGGTGATTTTTAGCCTCTCTTGATTTTGTACTTAGAAAAAATCCAAATTTTTTTTTTTTTTTTTTCCGTTTTTTTTCTAAGTGTCTGATCGAGAGAAGGAAAAAGAGGTGATTTTTAGCCTCTCTCGATTTTGTACTTAAAAAAAATCCAATTTTTTTTTTTTTTTTTTAATTTTTTTTTCTAAGTGTCTGATCGAGAGAAGGAAAAAGAGGTGATTTTTAGCCACTCTCGATTTTGTACTTAGAAAAAATCCCAATTTTTTTTTTTTTTTTTTCCGTTTTTTTTCTAAGTGTCTGATCGAGAGAAGGAAAAAGAGGTGATTTTTAGCCTCTCTCGATTTTGTACTTAGAAAAAATACAATTTTTTTTTTTTTTTTCCTTTTTTTTTCTAAGTGTCTGATCGAGAGAAGGAAAAAGAGGTGATTTTTAGCCTCTCTTGATTTTGTACTTAGAAAAAATACAATTTTTTTTTTTTTTTTTCCGTTTTTTTTCTAAGTGTCTGATCGAGAGAAGGAAAAAGAGGTGATTTTTAGCCACTCTCGATTTTGTACTTAGAAAAAATCCCAATTTTTTTTTTTTTTTTTTCATTTTTTTTCTAAGTGTCTGATCGAGAGAAGGAAAAAAAGGTGATTTTTAGCCACTCCCGATTTTGTACTTAGAAAAAATCCAAATTTTTTTTTTTTTTTTTCCGTTTTTTTTCTAAGTGTCTGATCGAGAGAAGGAAAAAGAGGTGATTTTTAGCCTCTCTCGATTTTGTACTTAGAAAAAATCCAAATATATATTTTTTTTTTTCCGTTTTTTTTCTAAGTGTCTGATCGAGAGAAGGAAAAAGAGGTGATTTTTAGCCTGTCTCGATTTTGTACTTAGAAAAAATCCAAATTTTTTTTTTTTTTTTTCAGTTTTTTTTCTGAGTGTCTGATCGAGAGAAGGAAAAAGAGGTGATTTTTAGCCACTCTCGATTTTGTACTTAGAAAAAATCCAATTTTTTTTTTTTTTTTTTTCCGTTTTTTTTCTAAGTGTTTGATCGAGAGAAGGAAAAAGAGGTGATTTTTAGCCACTCTCGATTTTGTACTTAGAAAAAATCCAATTTTTTTTTTTTTTTTTTCCGTTTTTTTTCTAAGTGTCTGATCGAGAGAAGGAAAAAGAGGTGATTTTTAGCCTCTCTCGATTTTGTACTTTGAAAAAATCCAAAATTATTATTATTTTTTTTCAGTTTTTTTTCTAAGTGTCTGATCGAGAGAAGGAAAAAGAGGTGATTTTTAGCCTCTCTCGATTTTGTACTTAGAAAAAATCCAAATTTTTATTTTTTTTTTTCCGTTTTTTTTCTAAGTGTCTGATCGAGAGAAGGAAAAAGAGGTGATTTTTAGCCTCTCTTGATTTTGTACTTAGAAAAAATCCAATTTTTTTTTTTTTTTTTTCATTTTTTTTTCTAAGTGTCTGATCGAGAGAAGGAAAAAGAGGTGATTTTTAGCCACTCTCGATTTTGTACTTAGAAAAAATCCAAATTTTTTTTTTTTTTTTTCCGTTTTTTTTCTAAGTGTCTGATCGAGAGAAGGAAAAAGAGGTGATTTTTAGCCACTCTCGATTTTGTACTTAGAAAAAATCCAAATTTTTTTTTTTTTTTTTTAGTTTTTTTTCTAAGTGTCTGATCGAGAGAAGGAAAAAGAGGTGATTTTTAGCCTCTCTCGATTTTGTACTTAGAAAAATCCAAAATTTTTTTTTTTTTTTTCAGTTGTTTTTCTAAGTGTCTGATCGAGAGAAGGAAAAAGAGGTGATTTTTAGCCTCTCTCGATTTTGTACTTAGAAAAAATCCAAATTTTTTTTTTTTTTTTTTCCATTTTTTTTCTAAGTGTCTGATCGAGAGAAGGAAAAAGAGGTGATTTTTAGCCTCTCTCGATTTTGTACTTAGAAAAAATCCAATTTTTTTTTTTTTTTTTTTCGTTTTTTTTCTAAGTGTCTGATCGAGAGAAGGAAAAAGAGGTGATTTTTAGCCTCTCTCGATTTTGTACTTAGAAAAAATCCAATTTTTTTTTTTTTTTTTCATTTTTTTTTCTAAGTGTCTGATCGAGAGAAGGAAAAAGAGGTGATTTTTAGCCACTCTCGATTTTGTACTTAGAAAATATCCAAATTTTTTTTTTTTTTTTTTCAGTTTTTTTTCTAAGTGTCTGATCGAGAGAAGGAAAAATAGGTGATTTTTAGCCTGTCTCGATTTTGTACTTAGAAAAAATCCAATTTTTTTTTTTTTTTTTTCAGTTTTTTTTCTAAGTGTCTGATCGAGAGAAGGAAAAAGAGGTGATTATTAGCCACTCTCGATTTTGTACTTAGAAAATATCCAAATTTTTTTTTTTTTTTTTTCAGTTTTTTTTCTAAGTGTCTGATCGAGAGAAGGAAAAATAGGTGATTTTTAGCCTGTCTCGATTTTGTACTTAGAAAAAATCCAATTTTTTTTTTTTTTTTTTCAGTTTTTTTTCTAAGTGTCTGATCGAGAGAAGGAAAAAGAGGTGATTATTAGCCACTCTCGATTTTGTACTTAGAAAAAATCCAAATTTTTTTTTTTTTTTTTTCCGTTTTTTTTCTAAGTGTCTGATCGAGAGAAGGAAAAAGAGGTGATTTTTAGCCTCTCTCGATTTTGTACTTAGAAAAAATCCAATTTTTTTTTTTTTTTTTTCCGTTTTTTTTCTAAGTGTCTGATCGAGAGAAGGAAAAAGAGGTGATTTTTAGCCTCTCTCGATTTTGTACTTAGAAAAAATCCAATTTTTTTTTTTTTTTTTCATTTTTTTTTCTAAGTGTCTGATCGAGAGAAGGAAAAAGAGGTGATTTTTAGCCACTCTCGATTTTGTACTTAGAAAAAATCCAAATTTTTTTTTTTTTTTTTTCTTTTTTTTTTCTAAGTGTCTGATCGAGAGAAGGAAAAAGAGGTGATTTTTAGCCTCTCTCGATTTTGTACTTAGAAAAATCCAAATTTTTTTTTTTTTTTTTCAGTTGTTTTTCTAAGTGTCTGATCGAGAGAAGGAAAAAGAGGTGATTTTTAGCCTCTCTCGATTTTGTACTTAGAAAAAATCCAAATTTTTTTTTTTTTTTTTTTCCGTTTTTTTTTCTAAGTGTCTGATCGAGAGAAGGAAAAAGAGGTGATTTTTAGCCTCTCTTGATTTTGTACTTAGAAAAAATCCAATTTATTTTTTATTTTTTCCTTTTTTTTTTCTAAGTGTCTGATCGAGAGAAGGAAAAAGAGGTGATTTTTAGCCTCTCTTGATTTTGTACTTAGAAAAAATCCAATTTTTTTTTTTTTTTTTTCATTTTTTTTTCTAAGTGTCTGATCGAGAGAAGGAAAAAGAGGTGATTTTTAGCCACTCTCGATTTTGTACTTAGAAAATATCCAAATTTTTTTTTTTTTTTTTTCAGTTTTTTTTCTAAGTGTCTGATCGAGAGAAGGAAAAATAGGTGATTTTTAGCCTGTCTCGATTTTGTACTTAGAAAAAATCCAATTTTTTTTTTTTTTTTTTTCAGTTTTTTTTCTAAGTGTCTGATCGAGAGAAGGAAAAAGAGGTGATTATTAGCCACTCTCGATTTTGTACTTAGAAAAAATCCAAATTTTTTTTTTTTTTTTTCCGTTTTTTTTCTAAGTGTCTGATCGAGAGAAGGAAAAAGAGGTGATTTTTAGCCTCTCTCGATTTTGTACTTAGAAAAAATCCAATTTTTTTTTTTTTTTTTCCGTTTTTTTTCTAAGTGTCTGATCGAGAGAAGGAAAAAGAGGTGATTTTTAGCCTCTCTCGATTTTGTACTTAGAAAAAATCCAATTTTTTTTTTTTTTTTTCATTTTTTTTTCTAAGTGTCTGATCGAGAGAAGGAAAAAGAGGTGATTTTTAGCCACTCTCGATTTTGTACTTAGAAAAAAATCCAAATTTTTTTTTTTTTTTTTTCAGTTTTTTTTCTAAGTGTCTGATCGAGAGAAGGAAAAAGAGGTGATTTTTAGCCTCTCCCGATTTTGTACTTAGAAAAATCCAAATTTTTTTTTTTTTTTTTCAGTTGTTTTTCTAAGTGTCTGATCGAGAGAAGGAAAAAGAGGTGATTTTTAGCCTCTCTCGATTTTGTACTTAGAAAAAATCCAAATTTTTTTTTTTTTTTTTTCCGTTTTTTTTCTAAGTGTCTGATCGAGAGAAGGAAAAAGAGGTGATTTTTAGCCTCTCTTGATTTTGTACTTAGAAAAAATCCAATTTTTTTTTTTTTTTTTCCTTTTTTTTTTCTAAGTGTCTGATCGAGAGAAGGAAAAAGAGGTGATTTTTAGCCACTCTCGATTTTGTACTTAGAAAAAATCCAAATTTTTTTTTTTTTTTTTTCCGTTTTTTTTCTAAGTGTCTGATCGAGAGAAGGAAAACGAGGTGATTTTTAGCCTCTCTCGATTTTGTACTTAGAAAAAATCCAATTTTTATTTTTTTTTTTTCCGTTTTTTTTCTAAGTGTCTGATCGATAGAAGGAAAAAGAGGTGATTTTTAGCCTCTCTTGATTTTGTACTTAGAAAAAATCCAATTTTTTTTTTTTTTTTTTCTTTTTTTTTTCTAAGTGTCTGATCGAGAGAAGGAAAAAGAGGTGATTTTTAGCCTCTCTCGATTTTGTACTTAGAAAAAATCCAATTTTTTTTTTTTTTTTTTTCCGTTTTTTTTCTAAGTGTCTGATCGAGAGAAGGAAAAAGAGGTGATTTTTAGCCTCTCTCGATTTTGTACTTAGAAAAAAATCCAAATTTTTTTTTTTTTTTTTCCGTTTTTTTTCTAAGTGTCTGATCGAGAGAAGGAAAAAGAGGTGATTTTTAGCCTCTCTTGATTTTGTACTTAGAAAAAAATCCAATTTTTTTTTTTTTTTTTTCTTTTTTTTTCTAAGTGTCTGATCGAGAGAAGGAAAAAGAGGTGATTTTTAGCCACTCTCGATTTTGTACTTAGAAAAAATCCAATTTTTTTTTTTTTTTTCCGTTTTTTTTCTAAGTGTCTGATCGAGAGAAGGAAAAAGAGGTGATTTTTAGCCTCTCTTGATTTTGTACTTAGAAAAAATCCAATTTATTTATTTTTTTTTCATTTTTTTTTCTAAGTGTCTGATCGAGAGAAGGAAAAAGAGGTGATTTTTAGCCACTCTCGATTTTGTACTTAGAAAAAATCCAAATTTTTTTTTTTTTTTTTTCCGTTTTTTTTCTAAGTGTCTGATCGAGAGAAGGAAAAAGAGGTGATTTTTAGCCTCTCTCGATTTTGTACTTAGAAAAAATCCAAATTTTTTTTTTTTTTTTTTTCCGTTTTTTTTCTAAGTGTCTGATCGAGAGAAGGAAAAAGAGGTGATTTTTAGCCTCTCTCGATTTTGTACTTAAAAAAAATCCAATTTTTTTTTTTTTTTTTCATTTTTTTTCCTAAGTGTCTGATCGAGAGAAGGAAAAAGAGGTGATTTTTAGCCACTCTCGATTTTGTACTTAGAAAAAATCCCAATTTTTATTTTTTTTTTTTCCGTTTTTTTTCTAAGTGTCTGATCGAGAGAAGGAAAAAGAGGTGATTTTTAGCCTCTCTCGATTTTGTACTTAGAAAAAATACAATTTTTTTTTTTTTTTTTTCCTTTTTTTTTCTAAGTGTCTGATCGAGAGAAGGAAAAAGAGGTGATTTTTAGCCTCTCTTGATTTTGTACTTAGAAAAAATCCAATTTTTTTTTTTTTTTTTCTTTTTTTTTTCTAAGTGTTTGATCGAGAGAAGGAAAAAGAGGTGATTTTTAGCCTCTCTCGATTTTGTACTTAGAAAAAATCCAATTTTTTTTTTTTTTTTTTCCTTTTTTTTCTAAGTGTCTGATCGAGAGAAGGAAAAAGAGGTGATTTTTAGCCACTCTCGATTTTGTACTTAGAAAAAATCCAAATTTTTTTTTTTTTTTTTTCCGTTTTTTTTCTAAGTGTCTGATCGAGAGAAGGAAAAAGAGGTGATTTTTAGCCTCTCTCGATTTTGTACTTAGAAAAAATCCAAATTTTTTTTTTTTTTTTTTCCGTTTTTTTTCTAAGTGTCTGATCGAGAGAAGGAAAAAGAGGTGATTTTTAGCCTGTCTCGATTTTGTACTTAGAAAAAATCCAAAATTTTTTTTTTTTTTTTTCAGTTTTTTTTCTGAGTGTCTGATCGAGAGAAGGAAAAAGAGGTGATTTTTAGCCACTCTCGATTTTGTACTTAGAAAAAATCCAAATTTTTTTTTTTTTTTTTTCCGTTTTTTTTCTAAGTGTCTGATCGAGAGAAGGAAAAAGAGGTGATTTTTAGCCACTCTCGATTTTGTACTTAGAAAAAATCCAATTTTTTTTTTTTTTTTTTTCCGTTTTTTTTCTAAGTGTCTGATCGAGAGAAGGAAAAAGAGGTGATTTTTAGCCTCTCTCGATTTTGTACTTTGAAAAAATCCAAAATTATTATTTTTTTTTTTCAGTTTTTTTTCTAAGTGTCTGATCGAGAGAAGGAAAAAGAGGTGATTTTTAGCCTCTCTCGATTTTGTACTTAGAAAAAATCCAATTTTTTTTTTTTTTTTTCTTTTTTTTTTCTAAGTGTCTGATCGAGAGAAGGAAAAAGAGGTGATTTTTAGCCACTCTCGATTTTGTACTTAGAAAAAAATCCAAATTTTTTTTTTTTTTTTTCAGTTTTTTTTCTAAGTGTCTGATCGAGAGAAGGAAAAAGAGGTGATTTTTAGCCTCTCCCGATTTTGTACTTAGAAAAATCCAAATTTTTTTTTTTTTTTTTCAGTTGTTTTTCTAAGTGTCTGATCGAGAGAAGGAAAAAGAGGTGATTTTTAGCCTCTCTCGATTTTGTACTTAGAAAAAATCCAAATTTTTTTTTTTTTTTTTTCCGTTTTTTTTCTAAGTGTCTGATCGAGAGAAGGAAAAAGAGGTGATTTTTAGCCTCTCTTGATTTTGTACTTAGAAAAAATCCAATTTTTTTTTTTTTTTTTCCTTTTTTTTTTCTAAGTGTCTGATCGAGAGAAGGAAAAAGAGGTGATTTTTAGCCTCTCTCGATTTTGTACTTTGAAAAAATCCAAAATTATTATTTTTTTTTTTCAGTTTTTTTTCTAAGTGTCTGATCGAGAGAAGGAAAAAGAGGTGATTTTTAGCCTCTCTCGATTTTGTACTTAGAAAAAATCCAATTTTTTTTTTTTTTTTTCATTTTTTTTTCTAAGTGTCTGATCGAGAGAAGGAAAAAGAGGTGATTTTTAGCCACTCTCGATTTTGTACTTAGAAAAAAATCCAAATTTTTTTTTTTTTTTTTTCAGTTTTTTTTCTAAGTGTCTGATCGAGAGAAGGAAAAAGAGGTGATTTTTAGCCTCTCCCGATTTTGTACTTAGAAAAATCCAAATTTTTTTTTTTTTTTTTCAGTTGTTTTTCTAAGTGTCTGATCGAGAGAAGGAAAAAGAGGTGATTTTTAGCCTCTCTCGATTTTGTACTTAGAAAAAATCCAAATTTTTTTTTTTTTTTTTTCCGTTTTTTTTCTAAGTGTCTGATCGAGAGAAGGAAAAAGAGGTGATTTTTAGCCTCTCTTGATTTTGTACTTAGAAAAAATCCAATTTTTTTTTTTTTTTTTCCTTTTTTTTTTCTAAGTGTCTGATCGAGAGAAGGAAAAAGAGGTGATTTTTAGCCACTCTCGATTTTGTACTTAGAAAAAATCCAAATTTTTTTTTTTTTTTTTTCCGTTTTTTTTCTAAGTGTCTGATCGAGAGAAGGAAAACGAGGTGATTTTTAGCCTCTCTCGATTTTGTACTTAGAAAAAATCCAATTTTTATTTTTTTTTTTTCCGTTTTTTTTCTAAGTGTCTGATCGATAGAAGGAAAAAGAGGTGATTTTTAGCCTCTCTTGATTTTGTACTTAGAAAAAATCCAATTTTTTTTTTTTTTTTTTCTTTTTTTTTTCTAAGTGTCTGATCGAGAGAAGGAAAAAGAGGTGATTTTTAGCCTCTCTCGATTTTGTACTTAGAAAAAATCCAATTTTTTTTTTTTTTTTTTTCCGTTTTTTTTCTAAGTGTCTGATCGAGAGAAGGAAAAAGAGGTGATTTTTAGCCTCTCTCGATTTTGTACTTAGAAAAAAATCCAAATTTTTTTTTTTTTTTTTTCCGTTTTTTTTCTAAGTGTCTGATCGAGAGAAGGAAAAAGAGGTGATTTTTAGCCTCTCTTGATTTTGTACTTAGAAAAAAATCCAATTTTTTTTTTTTTTTTTCTTTTTTTTTTCTAAGTGTCTGATCGAGAGAAGGAAAAAGAGGTGATTTTTAGCCACTCTCGATTTTGTACTTAGAAAAAATCCAATTTTTTTTTTTTTTTTCCGTTTTTTTTCTAAGTGTCTGATCGAGAGAAGGAAAAAGAGGTGATTTTTAGCCTCTCTTGATTTTGTACTTAGAAAAAATCCAATTTATTTATTTTTTTTTCATTTTTTTTTCTAAGTGTCTGATCGAGAGAAGGAAAAAGAGGTGATTTTTAGCCACTCTCGATTTTGTACTTAGAAAAAATCCAAATTTTTTTTTTTTTTTTTCCGTTTTTTTTCTAAGTGTCTGATCGAGAGAAGGAAAAAGAGGTGATTTTTAGCCTCTCTCGATTTTGTACTTAGAAAAAATCCAAATTTTTTTTTTTTTTTTTTTCCGTTTTTTTTCTAAGTGTCTGATCGAGAGAAGGAAAAAGAGGTGATTTTTAGCCTCTCTCGATTTTGTACTTAAAAAAAATCCAATTTTTTTTTTTTTTTTTCATTTTTTTTCCTAAGTGTCTGATCGAGAGAAGGAAAAAGAGGTGATTTTTAGCCACTCTCGATTTTGTACTTAGAAAAAATCCCAATTTTTATTTTTTTTTTTTCCGTTTTTTTTCTAAGTGTCTGATCGAGAGAAGGAAAAAGAGGTGATTTTTAGCCTCTCTCGATTTTGTACTTAGAAAAAATACAATTTTTTTTTTTTTTTTTTCCTTTTTTTTTCTAAGTGTCTGATCGAGAGAAGGAAAAAGAGGTGATTTTTAGCCTCTCTTGATTTTGTACTTAGAAAAAATCCAATTTTTTTTTTTTTTTTTCTTTTTTTTTTCTAAGTGTTTGATCGAGAGAAGGAAAAAGAGGTGATTTTTAGCCTCTCTCGATTTTGTACTTAGAAAAAATCCAATTTTTTTTTTTTTTTTTTCCTTTTTTTTCTAAGTGTCTGATCGAGAGAAGGAAAAAGAGGTGATTTTTAGCCACTCTCGATTTTGTACTTAGAAAAAATCCAAATTTTTTTTTTTTTTTTTTCCGTTTTTTTTCTAAGTGTCTGATCGAGAGAAGGAAAAAGAGGTGATTTTTAGCCTCTCTCGATTTTGTACTTAGAAAAAATCCAAATTTTTTTTTTTTTTTTTTCCGTTTTTTTTCTAAGTGTCTGATCGAGAGAAGGAAAAAGAGGTGATTTTTAGCCTGTCTCGATTTTGTACTTAGAAAAAATCCAAAATTTTTTTTTTTTTTTTTCAGTTTTTTTTCTGAGTGTCTGATCGAGAGAAGGAAAAAGAGGTGATTTTTAGCCACTCTCGATTTTGTACTTAGAAAAAATCCAAATTTTTTTTTTTTTTTTTTCCGTTTTTTTTCTAAGTGTCTGATCGAGAGAAGGAAAAAGAGGTGATTTTTAGCCACTCTCGATTTTGTACTTAGAAAAAATCCAATTTTTTTTTTTTTTTTTTTCCGTTTTTTTTCTAAGTGTCTGATCGAGAGAAGGAAAAAGAGGTGATTTTTAGCCTCTCTCGATTTTGTACTTTGAAAAAATCCAAAATTATTATTTTTTTTTTTCAGTTTTTTTTCTAAGTGTCTGATCGAGAGAAGGAAAAAGAGGTGATTTTTAGCCTCTCTCGATTTTGTACTTAGAAAAAATCCAAATTTTTATTTTTTTTTTTCCGTTTTTTTTCTAAGTGTCTGATCGAGAGAAGGAAAAAGAGGTGATTTTTAGCCTCTCTTGATTTTGTACTTAGAAAAAATCCAATTTTTTTTTTTTTTTTTTCATTTTTTTTTCTAAGTGTCTGATCGAGAGAAGGAAAAAGAGGTGATTTTTAGCCACTCTCGATTTTGTACTTAGAAAAAATCCAAATTTTTTTTTTTTTTTTTCCGTTTTTTTTCTAAGTGTCTGATCGAGAGAAGGAAAAAGAGGTGATTTTTAGCCTCTCTCGATTTTGTACTTAGAAAAAATCAAATTTTTTTTTTTTTTTTTTCCGTTTTTTTTCTAAGTGTCTGATCGAGAGAAGGAAAAAGAGGTGATTTTTAGCCTCTCTCGATTTTGTACTTAGAAAAAATCCAATTTTTTTTTTTTTTTTTCATTTTTTTTTCTAAGTGTCTGATCGAGAGAAGGAAAAAGAGGTGATTTTTAGCCTCTCTCGATTTTGTACTTAGAAAAAATCCAATTTTTTTTTTTTTTTTTCATTTTTTTTTCTAAGTGTCTGATCGAGAGAAGGAAAAAGAGGTGATTTTTAGCCACTCTCGATTTTGTACTTAGAAAAAATCCAAATTTTTTTTTTTTTTTTTTCTTTTTTTTTTCTAAGTGTCTGATCGAGAGAAGGAAAAAGAGGTGATTTTTAGCCTCTCTCGATTTTGTACTTAGAAAAATCCAAATTTTTTTTTTTTTTTTTCAGTTGTTTTTCTAAGTGTCTGATCGAGAGAAGGAAAAAGAGGTGATTTTTAGCCTCTCTCGATTTTGTACTTAGAAAAAATCCAAATTTTTTTTTTTTTTTTTTTCCGTTTTTTTTCTAAGTGTCTGATCGAGAGAAGGAAAAAGAGGTGATTTTTAGCCTCTCTTGATTTTGTACTTAGAAAAAATCCAATTTATTTTTTATTTTTTCCTTTTTTTTTTCTAAGTGTCTGATCGAGAGAAGGAAAAAGAGGTGATTTTTAGCCACTCTCGATTTTGTACTTAGAAAAAATCCAAATTTTTTTTTTTTTTTTTTCCGTTTTTTTTCTAAGTGTCTGATCGAGAGAAGGAGAACGAGGTGATTTTTAGCCTCTCTCGATTTTGTACTTAGAAAAAATCCAATTTTTATTTTTTTTTTTTCCGTTTTTTTTCTAAGTGTCTGATCGATAGAAGGAAAAAGAGGTGATTTTTAGCCTCTCTTGATTTTGTACTTAGAAAAAATCCAATTTTTTTTTTTTTTTTTTCTTTTTTTTTTCTAAGTGTCTGATCGAGAGAAGGAAAAAGAGGTGATTTTTAGCCTCTCTCGATTTTGTACTTAGAAAAAATCCAATTTTTTTTTTTTTTTTTCATTTTTTTTTCTAAGTGTCTGATCGAGAGAAGGAAAAAGAGGTGATTTTTAGCCACTCTCGATTTTGTACTTAGAAAATATCCAAATTTTTTTTTATTTTTTTTCAGTTTTTTTTCTAAGTGTCTGATCGAGAGAAGGAAAAATAGGTGATTTTTAGCCTGTCTCGATTTTGTACTTAGAAAAAATCCAATTTTTTTTTTTTTTTTTTTCAGTTTTTTTTCTAAGTGTCTGATCGAGAGAAGGAAAAAGAGGTGATTATTAGCCACTCTCGATTTTGTACTTAGAAAAAATCCAAATTTTTTTTTTTTTTTTTCCGTTTTTTTTCTAAGTGTCTGATCGAGAGAAGGAAAAAGAGGTGATTTTTAGCCTCTCTCGATTTTGTACTTAGAAAAAATCCAATTTTTTTTTTTTTTTTTCCGTTTTTTTTCTAAGTGTCTGATCGAGAGAAGGAAAAAGAGGTGATTTTTAGCCTCTCTCGATTTTGTACTTAGAAAAAATCCAATTTTTTTTTTTTTTTTTCATTTTTTTTTCTAAGTGTCTGATCGAGAGAAGGAAAAAGAGGTGATTTTTAGCCACTCTCGATTTTGTACTTAGAAAAAAATCCAAATTTTTTTTTTTTTTTTTTCAGTTTTTTTTCTAAGTGTCTGATCGAGAGAAGGAAAAAGAGGTGATTTTTAGCCTCTCCCGATTTTGTACTTAGAAAAATCCAAATTTTTTTTTTTTTTTTTCAGTTGTTTTTCTAAGTGTCTGATCGAGAGAAGGAAAAAGAGGTGATTTTTAGCCTCTCTCGATTTTGTACTTAGAAAAAATCCAAATTTTTTTTTTTTTTTTTTCCGTTTTTTTTCTAAGTGTCTGATCGAGAGAAGGAAAAAGAGGTGATTTTTAGCCTCTCTTGATTTTGTACTTAGAAAAAATCCAATTTTTTTTTTTTTTTTTCCTTTTTTTTTTCTAAGTGTCTGATCGAGAGAAGGAAAAAGAGGTGATTTTTAGCCACTCTCGATTTTGTACTTAGAAAAAATCCAAATTTTTTTTTTTTTTTTTTCCGTTTTTTTTCTAAGTGTCTGATCGAGAGAAGGAAAACGAGGTGATTTTTAGCCTCTCTCGATTTTGTACTTAGAAAAAATCCAATTTTTATTTTTTTTTTTTCCGTTTTTTTTCTAAGTGTCTGATCGATAGAAGGAAAAAGAGGTGATTTTTAGCCTCTCTTGATTTTGTACTTAGAAAAAATCCAATTTTTTTTTTTTTTTTTTCTTTTTTTTTTCTAAGTGTCTGATCGAGAGAAGGAAAAAGAGGTGATTTTTAGCCTCTCTCGATTTTGTACTTAGAAAAAATCCAATTTTTTTTTTTTTTTTTTTCCGTTTTTTTTCTAAGTGTCTGATCGAGAGAAGGAAAAAGAGGTGATTTTTAGCCTCTCTCGATTTTGTACTTAGAAAAAAATCCAAATTTTTTTTTTTTTTTTTCCGTTTTTTTTCTAAGTGTCTGATCGAGAGAAGGAAAAAGAGGTGATTTTTAGCCTCTCTTGATTTTGTACTTAGAAAAAAATCCAATTTTTTTTTTTTTTTTTCTTTTTTTTTTCTAAGTGTCTGATCGAGAGAAGGAAAAAGAGGTGATTTTTAGCCACTCTCGATTTTGTACTTAGAAAAAATCCAATTTTTTTTTTTTTTTTCCGTTTTTTTTCTAAGTGTCTGATCGAGAGAAGGAAAAAGAGGTGATTTTTAGCCTCTCTTGATTTTGTACTTAGAAAAAATCCAATTTATTTATTTTTTTTTCATTTTTTTTTCTAAGTGTCTGATCGAGAGAAGGAAAAAGAGGTGATTTTTAGCCACTCTCGATTTTGTACTTAGAAAAAATCCAAATTTTTTTTTTTTTTTTTTTCCGTTTTTTTTCTAAGTGTCTGATCGAGAGAAGGAAAAAGAGGTGATTTTTAGCCTCTCTCGATTTTGTACTTAGAAAAAATCCAAATTTTTTTTTTTTTTTTTTTCCGTTTTTTTTCTAAGTGTCTGATCGAGAGAAGGAAAAAGAGGTGATTTTTAGCCTCTCTCGATTTTGTACTTAAAAAAAATCCAATTTTTTTTTTTTTTTTTTCATTTTTTTTCCTAAGTGTCTGATCGAGAGAAGGAAAAAGAGGTGATTTTTAGCCACTCTCGATTTTGTACTTAGAAAAAATCCCAATTTTTATTTTTTTTTTTTCCGTTTTTTTTCTAAGTGTCTGATCGAGAGAAGGAAAAAGAGGTGATTTTTAGCCTCTCTCGATTTTGTACTTAGAAAAAATACAATTTTTTTTTTTTTTTTTCCTTTTTTTTTCTAAGTGTCTGATCGAGAGAAGGAAAAAGAGGTGATTTTTAGCCTCTCTTGATTTTGTACTTAGAAAAAATCCAATTTTTTTTTTTTTTTTTCTTTTTTTTTTCTAAGTGTTTGATCGAGAGAAGGAAAAAGAGGTGATTTTTAGCCTCTCTCGATTTTGTACTTAGAAAAAATCCAATTTTTTTTTTTTTTTTTTCCTTTTTTTTCTAAGTGTCTGATCGAGAGAAGGAAAAAGAGGTGATTTTTAGCCACTCTCGATTTTGTACTTAGAAAAAATCCAAATTTTTTTTTTTTTTTTTTCCGTTTTTTTTCTAAGTGTCTGATCGAGAGAAGGAAAAAGAGGTGATTTTTAGCCTCTCTCGATTTTGTACTTAGAAAAAATCCAAATTTTTTTTTTTTTTTTTTCCGTTTTTTTTCTAAGTGTCTGATCGAGAGAAGGAAAAAGAGGTGATTTTTAGCCTGTCTCGATTTTGTACTTAGAAAAAATCCAAAATTTTTTTTTTTTTTTTTCAGTTTTTTTTCTGAGTGTCTGATCGAGAGAAGGAAAAAGAGGTGATTTTTAGCCACTCTCGATTTTGTACTTAGAAAAAATCCAAATTTTTTTTTTTTTTTTTTCCGTTTTTTTTCTAAGTGTCTGATCGAGAGAAGGAAAAAGAGGTGATTTTTAGCCACTCTCGATTTTGTACTTAGAAAAAATCCAATTTTTTTTTTTTTTTTTTTCCGTTTTTTTTCTAAGTGTCTGATCGAGAGAAGGAAAAAGAGGTGATTTTTAGCCTCTCTCGATTTTGTACTTTGAAAAAATCCAAAATTATTATTTTTTTTTTTCAGTTTTTTTTCTAAGTGTCTGATCGAGAGAAGGAAAAAGAGGTGATTTTTAGCCTCTCTCGATTTTGTACTTAGAAAAAATCCAAATTTTTATTTTTTTTTTTCCGTTTTTTTTCTAAGTGTCTGATCGAGAGAAGGAAAAAGAGGTGATTTTTAGCCTCTCTTGATTTTGTACTTAGAAAAAATCCAATTTTTTTTTTTTTTTTTTCATTTTTTTTTCTAAGTGTCTGATCGAGAGAAGGAAAAAGAGGTGATTTTTAGCCACTCTCGATTTTGTACTTAGAAAAAATCCAAATTTTTTTTTTTTTTTTTCCGTTTTTTTTCTAAGTGTCTGATCGAGAGAAGGAAAAAGAGGTGATTTTTAGCCTCTCTCGATTTTGTACTTAGAAAAAATCAAATTTTTTTTTTTTTTTTTTCCGTTTTTTTTCTAAGTGTCTGATCGAGAGAAGGAAAAAGAGGTGATTTTTAGCCTCTCTCGATTTTGTACTTAGAAAAAATCCAATTTTTTTTTTTTTTTTTCATTTTTTTTTCTAAGTGTCTGATCGAGAGAAGGAAAAAGAGGTGATTTTTAGCCACTCTCGATTTTGTACTTAGAAAAAATCCAAATTTTTTTTTTTTTTTTTTCAGTTTTTTTTCTAAGTGTCTGATCGAGAGAAGGAAAAAGAGGTGATTTTTAGCCACTCTCGATTTTGTACTTAGAAAAAATCCAATTTTTTTTTTTTTTTTCTCCGTTTTTTTTCTAAGTGTCTGATCGAGAGAAGGAAAAAGAGGTGATTTTTAGCCTCTCTCGATTTTGTACTTAAAAAAAATCCAATTTTTTTTTTTTTTTTTTCATTTTTTTTTCTAAGTGTCTGATCGAGAGAAGGAAAAAGAGGTGATTTTTAGCCACTCTCGATTTTGTACTTAGAAAAAATCCAATTTTTTTTTTTTTTTTTTTCCGTTTTTTTTCTAAGTGTCTGATCGAGAGAAGGAAAAAGAGGTGATTTTTAGCCACTCTCGATTTTGTACTTAGAAAAAATCCAATTTTTTATTTTTTTTTTTTCCGTTTTTTTTCTAAGTGTCTGATCGAGAGAAGGAAAAAGAGGTGATTTTTAGCCTCTCCCGATTTTGTACTTTGAAAAAATCCAAAATTATTATTTTTTTTTTTCAGTTTTTTTTCTAAGTGTCTGATCGAGAGAAGGAAAAAGAGGTGATTTTTAGCCTCTCTCGATTTTGTCCTTAGAAAAAATCCAAATTTTTATTTTTTTTTTTCCGTTTTTTTTCTAAGTGTCTGATCGAGAGAAGGAAAAAGAGGTGATTTTTAGCCTCTCTTGATTTTGTACTTAGAAAAAATCCAATTTTTTTTTTTTTTTTTTCATTTTTTTTTCTAAGTGTCTGATCGAGAGAAGGAAAAAGAGGTGATTTTTAGCCTCTCTCGATTTTGTACTTAGAAAAAATACAATTTTTTTTTTTTTTTTTTCCTTTTTTTTTCTAAGTGTCTGATCGAGAGAAGGAAAAAGAGGTGATTTTTAGCCTCTCTTGATTTTGTACTTAGAAAAAATCCAAATTTTTTTTTTTTTTTTTTCCGTTTTTTTTCTAAGTGTCTGATCGAGAGAAGGAAAAAGAGGTGATTTTTAGCCTCTCTCGATTTTGTACTTAAAAAAAATCCAATTTTTTTTTTTTTTTTTTAATTTTTTTTTCTAAGTGTCTGATCGAGAGAAGGAAAAAGAGGTGATTTTTAGCCTCTCTCGATTTTGTACTTAGAAAAAATCCCAATTTTTTTTTTTTTTTTTCCGTTTTTTTTCTAAGTGTCTGATCGAGAGAAGGAAAAAGAGGTGATTTTTAGCCTCTCTCGATTTTGTACTTAGAAAAAATACAATTTTTTTTTTTTTTTTTCCTTTTTTTTTCTAAGTGTCTGATCGAGAGAAGGAAAAAGAGGTGATTTTTAGCCTCTCTTGATTTTGTACTTAGAAAAAATACAATTTTTTTTTTTTTTTTTTCATTTTTTTTCTAAGTGTCTGATCGAGAGAAGGAAAAAAAGGTGATTTTTAGCCACTCCCGATTTTGTACTTAGAAAAAATCCAAATTTTTTTTTTTTTTTTTCCGTTTTTTTTCTAAGTGTCTGATCGAGAGAAGGAAAAAGAGGTGATTTTTAGCCTCTCTCGATTTTGTACTTAGAAAAAATCCAAATATATTTTTTTTTTTTTCCGTTTTTTTTCTAAGTGTCTGATCGAGAGAAGGAAAAAGAGGTGATTTTTAGCCTGTCTCGATTTTGTACTTAGAAAAAATCCAAATTTTTTTTTTTTTTTTTCAGTTTTTTTTCTGAGTGTCTGATCGAGAGAAGGAAAAAGAGGTGATTTTTAGCCACTCTCGATTTTGTACTTAGAAAAAATCCAATTTTTTTTTTTTTTTTTTTCCGTTTTTTTTCTAAGTGTTTGATCGAGAGAAGGAAAAAGAGGTGATTTTTAGCCACTCTCGATTTTGTACTTAGAAAAAATCCAATTTTTTTTTTTTTTTTTTTCCGTTTTTTTTCTAAGTGTCTGATCGAGAGAAGGAAAAAGAGGTGATTTTTAGCCTCTCTCGATTTTGTACTTTGAAAAAATCCAAAATTATTATTATTTTTTTTCAGTTTTTTTTCTAAGTGTCTGATCGAGAGAAGGAAAAAGAGGTGATTTTTAGCCTCTCTCGATTTTGTACTTAGAAAAAATCCAAATTTTTATTTTTTTTTTTCCGTTTTTTTTCTAAGTGTCTGATCGAGAGAAGGAAAAAGAGGTGATTTTTAGCCTCTCTTGATTTTGTACTTAGAAAAAATCCAATTTTTTTTTTTTTTTTTTCATTTTTTTTTCTAAGTGTCTGATCGAGAGAAGGAAAAAGAGGTGATTTTTAGCCACTCTCGATTTTGTACTTAGAAAAAATCCAAATTTTTTTTTTTTTTTTTTCCGTTTTTTTTCTAAGTGTCTGATCGAGAGAAGGAAAAAGAGGTGATTTTTAGCCACTCTCGATTTTGTACTTAGAAAAAATCCAAATTTTTTTTTTTTTTTTTTTAGTTTTTTTTCTAAGTGTCTGATCGAGAGAAGGAAAAAGAGGTGATTTTTAGCCTCTCTCGATTTTGTACTTAGAAAAATCCAAAATTTTTTTTTTTTTTTTCAGTTGTTTTTCTAAGTGTCTGATCGAGAGAAGGAAAAAGAGGTGATTTTTAGCCTCTCTCGATTTTGTACTTAGAAAAAATCCAAATTTTTTTTTTTTTTTTTTCCATTTTTTTTCTAAGTGTCTGATCGAGAGAAGGAAAAAGAGGTGATTTTTAGCCTCTCTCGATTTTGTACTTAGAAAAAATCCAATTTTTTTTTTTTTTTTTTTCGTTTTTTTTCTAAGTGTCTGATCGAGAGAAGGAAAAAGAGGTGATTTTTAGCCTCTCTCGATTTTGTACTTAGAAAAAATCCAATTTTTTTTTTTTTTTTTCATTTTTTTTTCTAAGTGTCTGATCGAGAGAAGGAAAAAGAGGTGATTTTTAGCCACTCTCGATTTTGTACTTAGAAAATATCCAAATTTTTTTTTTTTTTTTTTCAGTTTTTTTTCTAAGTGTCTGATCGAGAGAAGGAAAAATAGGTGATTTTTAGCCTGTCTCGATTTTGTACTTAGAAAAAATCCAATTTTTTTTTTTTTTTTTCAGTTTTTTTTCTAAGTGTCTGATCGAGAGAAGGAAAAAGAGGTGATTATTAGCCACTCTCGATTTTGTACTTAGAAAAAATCCAAATTTTTTTTTTTTTTTTTTCCGTTTTTTTTCTAAGTGTCTGATCGAGAGAAGGAAAAAGAGGTGATTTTTAGCCTCTCTCGATTTTGTACTTAGAAAAAATCCAATTTTTTTTTTTTTTTTTCCGTTTTTTTTCTAAGTGTCTGATCGAGAGAAGGAAAAAGAGGTGATTTTTAGCCTCTCTCGATTTTGTACTTAGAAAAAATCCAATTTTTTTTTTTTTTTTTCATTTTTTTTTCTAAGTGTCTGATCGAGAGAAGGAAAAAGAGGTGATTTTTAGCCACTCTCGATTTTGTACTTAGAAAAAATCCAAATTTTTTTTTTTTTTTTTTCAGTTTTTTTTCTAAGTGTCTGATCGAGAGAAGGAAAAAGAGGTGATTTTTAGCCTCTCTCGATTTTGTACTTAGAAAAATCCAAATTTTTTTTTTTTTTTCAGTTGTTTTTCTAAGTGTCTGATCGAGAGAAGGAAAAAGAGGTGATTTTTAGCCTCTCTCGATTTTGTACTTAGAAAAAATCCAAATTTTTTTTTTTTTTTTTTTCCGTTTTTTTTCTAAGTGTCTGATCGAGAGAAGGAAAAAGAGGTGATTTTTAGCCTCTCTTGATTTTGTACTTAGAAAAAATCCAATTTTTTTTTTTTTTTTCCTTTTTTTTTTCTAAGTGTCTGATCGAGAGAAGGAAAAAGAGGTGATTTTTAGCCACTCTCGATTTTGTACTTAGAAAAAATCCAAATTTTTTTTTTTTTTTTTTCCGTTTTTTTTCTAAGTGTCTGATCGAGAGAAGGAAAACGAGGTGATTTTTAGCCTCTCTCGATTTTGTACTTAGAAAAAATCCAATTTTTATTTTTTTTTTTTCCGTTTTTTTTCTAAGTGTCTGATCGATAGAAGGAAAAAGAGGTGATTTTTAGCCTCTCTTGATTTTGTACTTAGAAAAAATCCAATTTTTTTTTTTTTGTTTTCTTTTTTTTTTCTAAGTGTCTGATCGAGAGAAGGAAAAAGAGGTGATTTTTAGCCTCTCTCGATTTTGTACTTAGAAAAAATCCAATTTTTTTTTTTTTTTTTTTCCGTTTTTTTTCTAAGTGTCTGATCGAGAGAAGGAAAAAGAGGTGATTTTTAGCCTCTCTCGATTTTGTACTTAGAAAAAAATCCAAATTTTTTTTTTTTTTTTTCCCGTTTTTTTTCTAAGTGTCTGATCGAGAGAAGGAAAAAGAGGTGATTTTTAGCCTCTCTTGATTTTGTACTTAGAAAAAAATCCAATTTTTTTTTTTTTTTTTCTTTTTTTTTTCTAAGTGTCTGATCGAGAGAAGGAAAAAGAGGTGATTTTTAGCCACTCTCGATTTTGTACTTAGAAAAAATCCAATTTTTTTTTTTTTTTTTCCGTTTTTTTTCTAAGTGTCTGATCGAGAGAAGGAAAAAGAGGTGATTTTTAGCCTCTCTTGATTTTGTACTTAGAAAAAATCCAATTTATTTATTTTTTTTTCATTTTTTTTTCTAAGTGTCTGATCGAGAGAAGGAAAAAGAGGTGATTTTTAGCCACTCTCGATTTTGTACTTAGAAAAAATCCAAATTTTTTTTTTTTTTTTTTCCGTTTTTTTTCTAAGTGTCTGATCGAGAGAAGGAAAAAGAGGTGATTTTTAGCCTCTCTCGATTTTGTACTTAAAAAAAATCCAATTTTTTTTTTTTTTTTTTCATTTTTTTTTCTAAGTGTCTGATCGAGAGAAGGAAAAAGAGGTGATTTTTAGCCACTCTCGATTTTGTACTTAGAAAAAATCCCAATTTTTATTTTTTTTTTTTCCGTTTTTTTTCTAAGTGTCTGATCGAGAGAAGGAAAAAGAGGTGATTTTTAGCCTCTCTCGATTTTGTACTTAGAAAAAATACAATTTTTTTTTTTTTTTTCCTTTTTTTTTCTAAGTGTCTGATCGAGAGAAGGAAAAAGAGGTGATTTTTAGCCTCTCTTGATTTTGTACTTAGAAAAAATCCAATTTTTTTTTTTTTTTTCTTTTTTTTTTCTAAGTGTTTGATCGAGAGAAGGAAAAAGAGGTGATTTTTAGCCTCTCTCGATTTTGTACTTAGAAAAAATCCAATTTTTTTTTTTTTTTTTTCATTTTTTTTCTAAGTGTCTGATCGAGAGAAGAAAAAAGAGGTGATTTTTAGCCACTCTCGATTTTGTACTTAGAAAAAATCCAAATTTTTATTTTTTTTTTTTTCCGTTTTTTTTCTAAGTGTCTGATCGAGAGAAGGAAAAAGAGGTGATTTTTAGCCTCTCTCGATTTTGTACTTAGAAAAAATCCAAATTTTTTTTTTTTTTTTTCCGTTTTTTTTCTAAGTGTCTGATCGAGAGAAGGAAAAAGAGGTGATTTTTAGCCTGTCTCGATTTTGTACTTAGAAAAAATCCAAAATTTTTTTTTTTTTTTTTCAGTTTTTTTTCTGAGTGTCTGATCGAGAGAAGGAAAAAGAGGTGATTTTTAGCCACTCTCGATTTTGTACTTAGAAAAAATCCAATTTTTTTTTTTTTTTTTTTCCGTTTTTTTTCTAAGTGTCTGATCGAGAGAAGGAAAAAGAGGTGATTTTTAGCCACTCTCGATTTTGTACTTAGAAAAAATCCAATTTTTTTTTTTTTTTTTTTCCGTTTTTTTTCTAAGTGTCTGATCGAGAGAAGGAAAAAGAGGTGATTTTTAGCCTCTCTCGATTTTGTACTTTGAAAAAATCCAAAATTATTAATTTTTTTTTTCAGTTTTTTTTCTAAGTGTCTGATCGAGAGAAGGAAAAAGAGGTGATTTTTAGCCTCTCTCGATTTTGTACTTAGAAAAAATCCAAATTTTTATTTTTTTTTTTCCGTTTTTTTTCTAAGTGTCTGATCGAGAGAAGGAAAAAGAGGTGATTTTTAGCCTCTCTTGATTTTGTACTTAGAAAAAATCCAATTTTTTTTTTTTTTTTTTCATTTTTTTTTCTAAGTGTCTGATCGATAGAAGGAAAAAGAGGTGATTTTTAGCCTCTCTTGATTTTGTACTTAGAAAAAATCCAATTTTTTTTTTTTTTTTTTCTTTTTTTTTTCTAAGTGTCTGATCGAGAGAAGGAAAAAGAGGTGATTTTTAGCCTCTCTCGATTTTGTACTTAGAAAAAATCCAATTTTTTTTTTTTTTTTTTTCCGTTTTTTTTCTTAGTGTCTGATCGAGAGAAGGAAAAAGAGGTGATTTTTAGCCTCTCTCGATTTTGTACTTAGAAAAAAATCCAAATTTTTTTTTTTTTTTTTTCCGTTTTTTTTCTAAGTGTCTGATCGAGAGAAGGAAAAAGAGGTGATTTTTAGCCTCTCTTGATTTTGTACTTAGAAAAAAATCCAATTTTTTTTTTTTTTTTTCTTTTTTTTTTCTAAGTGTCTGATCGAGAGAAGGAAAAAGAGGTGATTTTTAGCCACTCTCGATTTTGTACTTAGAAAAAATCCAATTTTTTTTTTTTTTTTCCCGTTTTTTTTCTAAGTTTCTGATCGAGAGAAGGAAAAAGAGGTGATTTTTAGCCTCTCTTGATTTTGTACTTAGAAAAAATCCAATTTATTTATTTTTTTTTCATTTTTTTTTCTAAGTGTCTGATCGAGAGAAGGAAAAAGAGGTGATTTTTAGCCACTCTCGATTTTGTACTTAGAAAAAATCCAAATTTTTTTTTTTTTTTTTTCCGTTTTTTTTCTAAGTGTCTGATCGAGAGAAGGAAAAAGAGGTGATTTTTAGCCTCTCTCGATTTTGTACTTAGAAAAAATCCAAATTTTTTTTTTTTTTTTTTTCCGTTTTTTTTCTAAGTGTCTGATCGAGAGAAGGAAAAAGAGGTGATTTTTAGCCTCTCTCGATTTTGTACTTAAAAAAAATCCAATTTTTTTTTTTTTTTTTTCCGTTTTTTTTCTAAGTGTCTGATCGAGAGAAGGAAAAAGAGGTGATTTTTAGCCACTCTCGATTTTGTACTTAGAAAAAATCCCAATTTTTATTTTTTTTTTTTCCGTTTTTTTTCTAAGTGTCTGATCGAGAGAAGGAAAAAGAGGTGATTTTTAGCCTCTCTCGATTTTGTACTTAGAAAAAATACAATTTTTTTTTTTTTTTTTTCCTTTTTTTTTCTAAGTGTCTGATCGAGAGAAGGAAAAAGAGGTGATTTTTAGCCTCTCTTGATTTTGTACTTAGAAAAAATCCAATTTTTTTTTTTTTTTTCTTTTTTTTTTCTAAGTGTTTGATCGAGAGAAGGAAAAAGAGGTGATTTTTAGCCTCTCTCGATTTTGTACTTAGAAAAAATCCAATTTTTTTTTTTTTTTTTCATTTTTTTTCTAAGTGTCTGATCGAGAGAAGAAAAAAGAGGTGATTTTTAGCCACTCTCGATTTTGTACTTAGAAAAAATCCAAATTTTTATTATTTTTTTTTCCGTTTTTTTTCTAAGTGTCTGATCGAGAGAAGGAAAAAGAGGTGATTTTTAGCCTCTCTCGATTTTGTACTTAGAAAAAATCCAAATTTTTTTTTTTTTTTTTTCCGTTTTTTTTCTAAGTGTCTGATCGAGAGAAGGAAAAAGAGGTGATTTTTAGCCTGTCTCGATTTTGTACTTAGAAAAAATCCAAAATTTTTTTTTTTTTTTTTCAGTTTTTTTTCTGAGTGTCTGATCGAGAGAAGGAAAAAGAGGTGATTTTTAGCCACTCTCGATTTTGTACTTAGAAAAAATCCAATTTTTTTTTTTTTTTTTTTCCGTTTTTTTTCTAAGTGTCTGATCGAGAGAAGGAAAAAGAGGTGATTTTTAGCCACTCTCGATTTTGTACTTAGAAAAAATCCAATTTTTTTTTTTTTTTTTTTCCGTTTTTTTTCTAAGTGTCTGATCGAGAGAAGGAAAAAGAGGTGATTTTTAGCCTCTCTCGATTTTGTACTTTGAAAAAATCCAAAATTATTATTTTTTTTTTTCAGTTTTTTTTCTAAGTGTCTGATCGAGAGAAGGAAAAAGAGGTGATTTTTAGCCTCTCTCGATTTTGTACTTAGAAAAAATCCAAATTTTTATTTTTTTTTTTCCGTTTTTTTTCTAAGTGTCTGATCGAGAGAAGGAAAAAGAGGTGATTTTTAGCCTCTCTTGATTTTGTACTTAGAAAAAATCCAATTTTTTTTTTTTTTTTTTCATTTTTTTTTCTAAGTGTCTGATCGAGAGAAGGAAAAAGAGGTGATTTTTAGCCACTCTCGATTTTGTACTTAGAAAAAATCCAAATTTTTTTTTTTTTTTTTTCCGTTTTTTTTCTAAGTGTCTGATCGAGAGAAGGAAAAAGAGGTGATTTTTAGCCTCTCTCGATTTTGTACTTAGAAAAAATCAAATTTTTTTTTTTTTTTTTCCGTTTTTTTTCTAAGTGTCTGATCGAGAGAAGGAAAAAGAGGTGATTTTTAGCCTCTCTCGATTTTGTACTTAGAAAAAATCCAATTTTTTTTTTTTTTTTTCATTTTTTTTTCTAAGTGTCTGATCGAGAGAAGGAAAAAGAGGTGATTTTTAGCCACTCTCGATTTTGTACTTAGAAAAAATCCAAATTTTTATTTATTTTTTTCCGTTTTTTTTCTAAGTGTCTGATCGAGAGAAGGAAAAAGAGGTGATTTTTAGCCTCTCTTGATTTTGTACTTAGAAAAAATCCAATTTTTTTTTTTTTTTTTTCATTTTTTTTTCTAAGTGTCTGATCGAGAGAAGGAAAAAGAGGTGATTTTTAGCCACTCTCGATTTTGTACTTAGAAAAAATCCAAATTTTTTTTTTTTTTTTTTCCGTTTTTTTTCTAAGTGTCTGATCGAGAGAAGGAAAAAGAGGTGATTTTTAGCCTCTCTCGATTTTGTACTTAGAAAAAATCCAATTTTTTTTTTTTTTTTTTCCGTTTTTTTTCTAAGTGTCTGATCGAGAGAAGGAAAAAGAGGTGATTTTTAGCCTCTCTCGATTTTGTACTTAGAAAAAATCCAATTTTTTATTTTTTTTTTCATTTTTTTTTCTAAGTGTCTGATCGAGAGAAGGAAAAAGAGGTGATTTTTAGCCACTCTCGATTTTGTACTTAGAAAAAATCCAAATTTTTTTTTTTTTTTTTTCAGTTTTTTTTCTAAGTGTCTGATCGAGAGAAGGAAAAAGAGGTGATTTTTAGCCACTCTCGATTTTGTACTTAGAAAAAATCCAATTTTTTTTTTTTTTTTTCTCCGTTTTTTTTCTAAGTGTCTGATCGAGAGAAGGAAAAAGAGGTGATTTTTAGCCTCTCTCGATTTTGTACTTAAAAAAAATCCAATTTTTTTTTTTTTTTTTCCATTTTTTTTTCTAAGTGTCTGATCGAGAGAAGGAAAAAGAGGTGATTTTTAGCCACTCTCGATTTTGTACTTAGAAAAAATCCCAATTTTTTTTTTTTTTTTTTCCGTTTTTTTTCTAAGTGTCTGATCGAGAGAAGGAAAAAGAGGTGATTTTTAGCCTCTCTCGATTTTGTACTTAGAAAAAATACAATTTTTTTTTTTTTTTTTTCCTTTTTTTTTCTAAGTGTCTGATCGAGAGAAGGAAAAAGAGGTGATTTTTAGCCTCTCTTGATTTTGTACTTAGAAAAAATCCAATTTTTTTTTTTTTTTTTTCTTTTTTTTTTCTAAGTGTTTGATCGAGAGAAGGAAAAAGAGGTGATTTTTAGCCTCTCTCGATTTTGTACTTAGAAAAAATCCAAATATATTTTTTTTTTTTTCCGTTTTTTTTCTAAGTGTCTGATCGAGAGAAGGAAAAAGAGGTGATTTTTAGCCTGTCTCGATTTTGTACTTAGAAAAAATACAATTTTTTTTTTTTTTTTTTCATTTTTTTTGTAAGTGTCTGATCGAGAGAAGGAAAAAAAGGTGATTTTTAGCCACTCTCGATTTTGTACTTAGAAAAAATCCAATTTTTTTTTTTTTTTTTTCCGTTTTTTTTCTAAGTGTCTGATCGAGAGAAGGAAAAAGAGGTGATTTTTAGCCTCTCTCGATTTTGTACTTAGAAAAAATCCAAATATTTTTTTTTTTTTTTCCGTTTTTTTTCTAAGTGTCTGATCGAGAGAAGGAAAAAGAGGTGATTTTTAGCCTGTCTCGATTTTGTACTTAGAAAAAATCCAAATTTTTTTTTTTTTTTTTTCAGTTTTTTTTCTGAGTGTCTGATCGAGAGAAGGAAAAAGAGGTGATTTTTAGCCACTCTCGATTTTGTACTTAGAAAAAATCCAAATTTTTTTTTTTTTTTTTTCCGTTTTTTTTCTAAGTGTCTGATCGAGAGAAGGAAAAAGAGGTGATTTTTAGCCACTCTCGATTTTGTACTTAGAAAAAATCCAATTTTTTTTTTTTTTTTTTCCGTTTTTTTTCTAAGTGTCTGATCGAGAGAAGGAAAAAGAGGTGATTTTTAGCCTCTCTCGATTTTGTACTTTGAAAAAACCCAAAATTATTATTTTTTTTTTTCAGTTTTTTTTCTAAGTGTCTGATCGAGAGAAGGAAAAAGAGGTGATTTTTAGCCTCTCTCGATTTTGTCCTTAGAAAAAATCCAAATTTTTATTTTTTTTTTTCCGTTTTTTTTCTAAGTGTCTGATCGAGAGAAGGAAAAAGAGGTGATTTTTAGCCTCTCTTGATTTTGTACTTAGAAAAAATCCAATTTTTTTTTTTTTTTTTTCATTTTTTTTTCTAAGTGTCTGATCGAGAGAAGGAAAAAGAGGTGATTTTTAGCCTCTCTCGATTTTGTACTTAGAAAAAATACAATTTTTTTTTTTTTTTTTTCCTTTTTTTTTCTAAGTGTCTGATCGAGAGAAGGAAAAAGAGGTGATTTTTAGCCTCTCTTGATTTTGTACTTAGAAAAAATCCAATTTTTTTTTTTTTTTTCTTTTTTTTTTCTAAGTGTTTGATCGAGAGAAGGAAAAAGAGGTGATTTTTAGCCTCTCTCGATTTTGTACTTAGAAAAAATCCAATTTTTTTTTTTTTTTTTTCATTTTTTTTCTAAGTGTCTGATCGAGAGAAGGAAAAAGAGGTGATTTTTAGCCACTCTCGATTTTGTACTTAGAAAAAATCCAAATTTTTTTTTTTTTTTTTTCCGTTTTTTTTCTAAGTGTCTGATCGAGAGAAGGAAAAAGAGGTGATTTTTAGCCTCTCTCGATTTTGTACTTAGAAAAAAATCCAATTTTTTTTTTTTTTTTTCCGTTTTTTTTCTAAGTGTCTGATCGAGAGAAGGAAAAAGAGGTGATTTTTAGCCTGTCTCGATTTTGTACTTTAAAAAAATCCAAAATTTTTTTTTTTTTTTTTCAGTTTTTTTTCTGAGTGTCTGATCGAGAGAAGGAAAAAGAGGTGATTTTTAGCCACTCTCGATTTTGTACTTAGAAAAAATCCAATTTTTTTTTTTTTTTTTTTCCGTTTTTTTTCTAAGTGTCTGATCGAGAGAAGGAAAAAGAGGTGATTTTTAGCCACTCTCGATTTTGTACTTAGAAAAAATCCAATTTTTTTTTTTTTTTTTTTCCGTTTTTTTTCTAAGTGTCTGATCGAGAGAAGGAAAAAGAGGTGATTTTTAGCCTCTCTCGATTTTGTACTTTGAAAAAATCCAAAATTATTATTATTTTTTTTCAGTTTTTTTTCTAAGTGTCTGATCGAGAGAAGGAAAAAGAGGTGATTTTTAGCCTCTCTCGATTTTGTACTTAGAAAAAATCCAAATTTTTATTTTTTTTTTTCCGTTTTTTTTCTAAGTGTCTGATCGAGAGAAGGAAAAAGAGGTGATTTTTAGCCTCTCTTGATTTTGTACTTAGAAAAAATCCAATTTTTTTTTTTTTTTTTCATTTTTTTTTCTAAGTGTCTGATCGAGAGAAGGAAAAAGAGGTGATTTTTAGCCACTCTCGATTTTGTACTTAGAAAAAATCCAAATTTTTTTTTTTTTTTTTTCCGTTTTTTTTCTAAGTGTCTGATCGAGAGAAGGAAAAAGAGGTGATTTTTAGCCTCTCTCGATTTTGTACTTAGAAAAAATCAAATTTTTTTTTTTTTTTTTTCCGTTTTTTTTCTAAGTGTCTGATCGAGAGAAGGAAAAAGAGGTGATTTTTAGCCTCTCTCGATTTTGTACTTAGAAAAAATCCAATTTTTTTTTTTTTTTTTCATTTTTTTTTCTAAGTGTCTGATCGAGAGAAGGAAAAAGAGGTGATTTTTAGCCACTCTCGATTTTGTACTTAGAAAAAATCCAAATTTTTTTTTTTTTTTTTTCAGTTTTTTTTCTAAGTGTCTGATCGAGAGAAGGAAAAAGAGGTGATTTTTAGCCACTCTCGATTTTGTACTTAGAAAAAATCCAAATTTTTTTTTTTTTTTTTTCCGTTTTTTTTCTAAGTGTCTGATCGAGAGAAGGAAAAAGAGGTGATTTTTAGCCTCTCTCGATTTTGTACTTAGAAAAAATCCAAATTTTTTTTTTTTTTTTTCCGTTTTTTTTCTTAGTGTCTGATCGAGAGAAGGAAAAAGAGGTGATTTTTAGCCTCTCTCGATTTTGTACTTAGAAAAAATCCAATTTTTTTTTTTTTTTTTTCATTTCTTTTCTAAGTGTTTGATCGAGAGAAGGAAAAAGAGGTGATTTTTAGCCTCTCTCGATTTTGTACTTAGAAAAAATCCAATTTTTTTTTTTTTTTTTTCATTTTTTTTCTAAGTGTCTGATCGAGAGAAGGAAAAAAAGGTGATTTTTAGCCACTCTCGATTTTGTACTTAGAAAAAATCCAAATTTTTTTTTTTTTTTTTTCCGTTTTTTTTCTAAGTGTCTGATCGAGAGAAGGAAAAAGAGGTGATTTTTAGCCTCTCTCGATTTTGTACTTAGAAAAAATCCAAATATATATATTTTTTTTCCGTTTTTTTTCTAAGTGTCTGATCGAGAGAAGGAAAAAGAGGTGATTTTTAGCCTGTCTCGATTTTGTACTTAGAAAAAATCCAAATTTTTTTTTTTTTTTTTCAGTTTTTTTTCTGAGTGTCTGATCGAGAGAAGGAAAAAGAGGTGATTTTTAGCCACTCTCGATTTTGTACTTAGAAAAAATCCAATTTTTTTTTTTTTTTTTTTCCGTTTTTTTTCTAAGTGTCTGATCGAGAGAAGGAAAAAGAGGTGATTTTTAGCCACTCTCGATTTTGTACTTAGAAAAAATCCAATTTTTTTTTTTTTTTTTTCCGTTTTTTTTCTAAGTGTCTGATCGAGAGAAGGAAAAAGAGGTGATTTTTAGCCTCTCTCGATTTTGTACTTTGAAAAAATCCAAAATTATTATTTTTTTTTTTCAGTTTTTTTTCTAAGTGTCTGATCGAGAGAAGGAAAAAGAGGTGATTTTTAGCCTCTCTCGATTTTGTCCTTAGAAAAAATCCAAATTTTTATTTTTTTTTTTCCGTTTTTTTTCTAAGTGTCTGATCGAGAGAAGGAAAAAGAGGTGATTTTTAGCCTCTCTTGATTTTGTACTTAGAAAAAATCCAAATTTTTTTTTTTTTTTTTTCCGTTTTTTTTCTAAGTGTCTGATCGAGAGAAGGAAAAAGAGGTGATTTTTAGCCTCTCTCGATTTTGTACTTAGAAAAAATCAAATTTTTTTTTTTTTTTTTTTCCGTTTTTTTTCTAAGTGTCTGATCGAGAGAAGGAAAAAGAGGTGATTTTTAGCCTCTCTCGATTTTGTACTTAGAAAAAATCCAATTTTTTTTTTTTTTTTTCATTTTTTTTTCTAAGTGTCTGATCGAGAGAAGGAAAAAGAGGTGATTTTTAGCCACTCTCGATTTTGTACTTAGAAAAAATCCAAATTTTTTTTTTTTTTTTTTCAGTTTTTTTTCTAAGTGTCTGATCGAGAGAAGGAAAAAGAGGTGATTTTTAGCCTCTCTCGATTTTGTACTTAGAAAAACCCAAAATTTTTTTTTTTTTTTCAGTTGTTTTTCTATGTGTCTGATCGAGAGAAGGAAAAAGAGGTGATTTTTAGCCTCTCTCGATTTTGTACTTAGAAAAAATCCAATTTTTTTTTTTTTTTTTTTCCATTTTTTTTCTAAGTGTCTGATCGAGAGAAGGAAAAAGAGGTGATTTTTAGCCTCTCTCGATTTTGTACTTAGAAAAAATCAAATTTTTTTTTTTTTTTTTTTCCGTTTTTTTTCTAAGTGTCTGATCGAGAGAAGGAAAAAGAGGTGATTTTTAGCCTCTCTCGATTTTGTACTTAGAAAAAATCCAATTTTTTTTTTTTTTTTTCTTTTTTTTTTCTAAGTGTCTGATCGAGAGAAGGAAAAAGAGGTGATTTTTAGCCACTCTCGATTTTGTACTTAGAAAATATCCAAATTTTTTTTTTTTTTTTTTCAGTTTTTTTTCTAAGTGTCTGATCGAGAGAAGGAAAAATAGGTGATTTTTAGCCTGTCTCGATTTTGTACTTAGAAAAAATCCAAATTTTTTTTTTTTTTTTTTCAGTTTTTTTTCTAAGTGTCTGATCGAGAGAAGGAAAAAGAGGTGATTATTAGCCACTCTCGATTTTGTACTTAGAAAAAATCCAATTTTTTTTTTTTTTTTTTTCCGTTTTTTTTCTAAGTGTCTGATCGAGAGAAGGAAAAAGAGGTGATTTTTAGCCTCTCTCGATTTTGTACTTAGAAAAAATCCAATTTTTTTTTTTTTTTTTTCCGTTTTTTTTCTAAGTGTCTGATCGAGAGAAGGAAAAAGAGGTGATTTTTAGCCTCTCTCGATTTTGTACTTAGAAAAAATCCAATTTTTTTTTTTTTTTTTCATTTTTTTTTCTAAGTGTCTGATCGAGAGAAGGAAAAAGAGGTGATTTTTAGCCACTCTCGATTTTGTACTTAGAAAAAATCCAAATTTTTTTTTTTTTTTTTTCAGTTTTTTTTCTAAGTGTCTGATCGAGAGAAGGAAAAAGAGGTGATTTTTAGCCTCTCTCGATTTTGTACTTAGAAAAATCCAAATTTTTTTTTTTTTTTTTCAGTTGTTTTTCTAAGTGTCTGATCGAGAGAAGGAAAAAGAGGTGATTTTTAGCCTCTCTCGATTTTGTACTTAGAAAAAATCCAATTTTTTTTTTTTTTTTTTTTCCGTTTTTTTTCTAAGTGTCTGATCGAGAGAAGGAAAAAGAGGTGATTTTTAGCCTCTCTTGATTTTGTACTTAGAAAAAATCCAATTTTTTTTTTTTTTTTTCCTTTTTTTTTTCTAAGTGTCTGATCGAGAGAAGGAAAAAGAGGTGATTTTTAGCCACTCTCGATTTTGTACTTAGAAAAAATCCAAATTTTTTTTTTTTTTTTTTCCGTTTTTTTTCTAAGTGTCTGATCGAGAGAAGGAAAACGAGGTGATTTTTAGCCTCTCTCGATTTTGTACTTAGAAAAAATCCAATTTTTTTTTTTTTTTTTCCGTTTTTTTTCTAAGTGTCTGATCGATAGAAGGAAAAAGGTGATTTTTAGCCTCTCTTGATTTTGTACTTAGAAAAAATCCAATTTTTTTTTTTTTTTTTTCTTTTTTTTTTCTAAGTGTCTGATCGAGAGAAGGAAAAAGAGGTGATTTTTAGCCTCTCTCGATTTTGTACTTAGAAAAAATCCAATTTTTTTTTTTTTTTTTTCCGTTTTTTTTCTAAGTGTCTGATCGAGAGAAGGAAAAAGAGGTGATTTTTAGCCTCTCTCGATTTTGTACTTGGAAAAAATCCAATTTTTTTTTTTTTTTTTTCATTTTTTTTTCTAAGTGTCTGATCGAGAGAAGGAAAAAGAGGTGATTTTTAGCCACTCTCGATTTTGTACTTAGAAAAAATCCAATTTTTTTTTTTTTTTTTCCGTTTTTTTTCTAAGTGTCTGATCGAGAGAAGGAAAAAGAGGTGATTTTTAGCCTCTCTTGATTTTGTACTTAGAAAAAATCCAATTTATTTTTTTTTTTTCTTTTTTTTTTCTAAGTGTCTGATCGAGAGAAGGAAAAAGAGGTGATTTTTAGCCACTCTCGATTTTGTACTTAGAAAAAATCCAAATTTTTTTTTTTTTTTTTTCCGTTTTTTTTCTAAGTGTCTGATCGAGAGAAGGAAAAAGAGGTGATTTTTAGCCTCTCTCGATTTTGTACTTAGAAAAAATCCAAATTTTTTTTTTTTTTTTTTCCGTTTTTTTTCTAAGTGTCTGATCGAGAGAAGGAAAAAGAGGTGATTTTTAGCCTCTCTCGATTTTGTACTTAAAAAAAATCCAATTTTTTTTTTTTTTTTTTCATTTTTTTTTCTAAGTGTCTGATCGAGAGAAGGAAAAAGAGGTGATTTTTAGCCACTCTCGATTTTGTACTTAGAAAAAATCCCAATTTTTTTTTTTTTTTTTTCCGTTTTTTTTCTAAGTGTCTGATCGAGAGAAGGAAAAAGAGGTGATTTTTAGCCTCTCTCGATTTTGTACTTAGAAAAAATACAATTTTTTTTTTTTTTTTTTCCTTTTTTTTTCTAAGTGTCTGATCGAGAGAAGGAAAAAGAGGTGATTTTTAGCCTCTCTTGATTTTGTACTTAGAAAAAATCCAATTTTTTTTTTTTTTTTTCTTTTTTTTTTCTAAGTGTTTGATCGAGAGAAGGAAAAAGAGGTGATTTTTAGCCTCTCTCGATTTTGTACTTAGAAAAAATCAAATTTTTTTTTTCTTTTTTTCATTTTTTTTCTAAGTGTCTGATCGAGAGAAGGAAAAAGAGGTGATTTTTAGCCACTCTCGATTTTGTACTTAGAAAAAATCCAAATTTTTTTTTTTTTTTTTTCCGTTTTTTTTCTAAGTGTCTGATCGAGAGAAGGAAAAAGAGGTGATTTTTAGCCTCTCTCGATTTTGTACTTAGAAAAAATCCAAATTTTTTTTTTTTTTTTTTCCGTTTTTTTTCTAAGTGTCTGATCGAGAGAAGGAAAAAGAGGTGATTTTTAGCCTGTCTCGATTTTGTACTTAGAAAAAATCCAAAATTTTTTTTTTTTTTTTCAGTTTTTTTTCTGAGTGTCTGATCGAGAGAAGGAAAAAGAGGTGATTTTTAGCCACTCTCGATTTTGTACTTAGAAAAAATCCAAATTTTTTTTTTTTTTTTTTCCGTTTTTTTTCTAAGTGTCTGATCGAGAGAAGGAAAAAGAGGTGATTTTTAGCCACTCTCGATTTTGTACTTAGAAAAAATCCAATTTTTTTTTTTTTTTTTTTCCGTTTTTTTTCTAAGTGTCTGATCGAGAGAAGGAAAAAGAGGTGATTTTTAGCCTCTCTCGATTTTGTACTTTGAAAAAATCCAAAATTATTATTTTTTTTTTTCAGTTTTTTTTCTAAGTGTCTGATCGAGAGAAGGAAAAAGAGGTGATTTTTAGCCTCTCTCGATTTTGTACTTAGAAAAAATCCAAAATTTTTTTTTTTTTTTTCAGTTTTTTTTCTGAGTGTCTGATCGAGAGAAGGAAAAAGAGGTGATTTTTAGCCACTCTCGATTTTGTACTTAGAAAAAATCCAAATTTTTTTTTTTTTTTTTTCCGTTTTTTTTCTAAGTGTCTGATCGAGAGAAGGAAAAAGAGGTGATTTTTAGCCACTCTCGATTTTGTACTTAGAAAAAATCCAATTTTTTTTTTTTTTTTTTTCAGTTTTTTTTCTAAGTGTCTGATCGAGAGAAGGAAAAAGAGGTGATTTTTAGCCTCTCTCGATTTTGTACTTTGAAAAAATCCAAAATTATTATTTTTTTTTTTCAGTTTTTTTTCTAAGTGTCTGATCGAGAGAAGGAAAAAGAGGTGATTTTTAGCCTCTCTCGATTTTGTACTTAGAAAAAATCCAAATTTTTATTTTTTTTTTTCCGTTTTTTTTCTAAGTGTCTGATCGAGAGAAGGAAAAAGAGGTGATTTTTAGCCTCTCTTGATTTTGTACTTAGAAAAAATCCAATTTTTTTTTTTTTTTTTTCATTTTTTTTTCTAAGTGTCTGATCGAGAGAAGGAAAAAGAGGTGATTTTTAGCCACTCTCGATTTTGTACTTAGAAAAAATCCAAATGTTTTTTTTTTTTTTTTCCGTTTTTTTTCTAAGTGTCTGATCGAGAGAAGGAAAAAGAGGTGATTTTTAGCCTCTCTCGATTTTGTACTTAGAAAAAATCAAATTTTTTTTTTTTTTTTTTCCGTTTTTTTTCTAAGTGTCTGATCGAGAGAAGGAAAAAGAGGTGATTTTTAGCCTCTCTCGATTTTGTACTTAGAAAAAATCCAATTTTTTTTTTTTTTTTTCATTTTTTTTTCTAAGTGTCTGATCGAGAGAAGGAAAAAGAGGTGATTTTTAGCCACTCTCGATTTTGTACTTAGAAAAAATCCAATTTTTTTTTTTTTTTTCCGTTTTTTTTCTAAGTGTCTGATCGAGAGAAGGAAAAAGAGGTGATTTTTAGCCTCTCTTGATTTTGTACTTAGAAAAAATCCAATTTATTTATTTTTTTTTCATTTTTTTTTCTAAGTGTCTGATCGAGAGAAGGAAAAAGAGGTGATTTTTAGCCACTCTCGATTTTGTACTTAGAAAAAATCCAAATTTTTATTTTTTTTTTCCCGTTTTTTTTCTAAGTGTCTGATCGAGAGAAGGAAAAAGAGGTGATTTTTAGCCTCTCTCGATTTTGTACTTAGAAAAAATCCAAATTTTTTTTTTTTTTTTTTCCGTTTTTTTTCTAAGTGTCTGATCGAGAGAAGGAAAAAGAGGTGATTTTTAGCCTCTCTCGATTTTGTACTTAAAAAAAATCCAATTTTTTTTTTTTTTTTTTCATTTTTTTTTCTAAGTGTCTGATCGAGAGAAGGAAAAAGAGGTGATTTTTAGCCACTCTCGATTTTGTACTTAGAAAAAATCCAATTTTTTTTTTTTTTTTCCGTTTTTTTTCTAAGTGTCTGATCGAGAGAAGGAAAAAGAGGTGATTTTTAGCCTCTCTTGATTTTGTACTTAGAAAAAATCCAATTTATTTATTTTTTTTTCATTTTTTTTTCTAAGTGTCTGATCGAGAGAAGGAAAAAGAGGTGATTTTTAGCCACTCTCGATTTTGTACTTAGAAAAAATCCAAATTTTTATTTTTTTTTTTCCGTTTTTTTTCTAAGTGTCTGATCGAGAGAAGGAAAAAGAGGTGATTTTTAGCCTCTCTCGATTTTGTACTTAGAAAAAATCCAAATTTTTATTTTTTTTTTTCCGTTTTTTTTCTAAGTGTCTGATCGAGAGAAGGAAAAAGAGGTGATTTTTAGCCTCTCTCGATTTTGTACTTAAAAAAAATCCAATTTTTTTTTTTTTTTTTTCATTTTTTTTTTTAAGTGTCTGATCGAGAGAAAGAAAAAGAGGTGATTTTTAGCCTCTCTCGATTTTGTACTTAAAAAAAATCCAATTTTTTTTTTTTTTTTTTCATTTTTTTTTTTAAGTGTCTGATCGAGAGAAAGAAAAAGAGGTGATTTTTAGCCACTCTCGATTTTGTACTTAGAAAAAATCCCAATTTTTTTTTTTTTTTTTTCCGTTTTTTTTCTAAGTGTCTGATCGAGAGAAGGAAAAAGAGGTGATTTTTAGCCTCTCTCCATTTTGTACTTAGAAAAAATACAATTTTTTTTTTTTTTTTTTCCTTTTTTTTTCTAAGTGTCTGATCGAGAGAAGGAAAAAGAGGTGATTTTTAGCCTCTCTTGATTTTGTACTTAGAAAAAATCCAATTTTTTTTTTTTTTTTTCATTTTTTTTTCTAAGTGTCTGATCGAGAGAAGGAAAAAGAGGTGATTTTTAGCCACTCTCGATTTTGTACTTAGAAAAAATCCAAATTTTTTTTTTTTTTTTTTCCGTTTTTTTTCTAAGTGTCTGATCGAGAGAAGGAAAAAGAGGTGATTTTTAGCCACTCTCGATTTTGTACTTAGAAAAAATCCAAATTTTTTTTTTTTTTTTTTCCGTTTTTTTTTCTAAGTGTCTGATCGAGAGAAGGAAAAAGAGGTGATTTTTAGCCTGTCTCGATTTTGTACTTAGAAAAAATCCAAATTTTTTTTTTTTTTTTTTCAGTTTTTTTTCTAAGTGTCTGATCGAGAGAAGGAAAAAGAGGTGATTTTTAGCCACTCTCGATTTTGTACTAAGAAAAAATCCAAATTTTTTTTTTTTTTTTTTCCGTTTTTTTTCTAAGTGTCTGATCGAGAGAAGGAAAAAGAGGTGATTTTTAGCCACTCTCGATTTTGTACTTAGAAAAAATCCAAATTTTTTTTTTTTTTTTTTCCGTTTTTTTTCTAAGTGTCTGATCGAGAGAAGGAAAAAGAGGTGATTTTTAGCCTCTCTCGATTTTGTACTTAGAAAAAATCCAAAATTATTATTATTTTTTTTCAGTTTTTTTTCTAAGTGTCTGATCGAGAGAAGGAAAAAGAGGTGATTTTTAGCCTCTCTCGATTTTGTACTTAGAAAAAATCCAATTTTTTTTTTTTTTTTTCCGTTTTTTTTCTAAGTGTCTGATCGAGAGAAGGAAAAAGAGGTGATTTTTAGCCTCTCTTGATTTTGTACTTAGAAAAAATCCAATTTTTTTTTTTTTTTTTCATTTTTTTTTCTAAGTGTCTGATCGAGAGAAGGAAAAAGAGGTGATTTTTAGCCACTCTCGATTTTGTACTTAGAAAAAATCCAAATTTTTTTTTTTTTTTTTTCCGTTTTTTTTCTAAGTGTCTGATCGAGAGAAGGAAAAAGAGGTGATTTTTAGCCTCTCTCGATTTTGTACTTAGAAAAAATCCAATTTTTTTTTTTTTTTTTTCCGTTTTTTTTCTAAGTGTCTGATCGAGAGAAGGAAAAAGAGGTGATTTTTAGCCTCTCTCGATTTTGTACTTAGAAAAAATCCAATTTTTTTTTTTTTTTTCTTTTTTTTTTCTAAGTGTCTGATCGAGAGAAGGAAAAAGAGGTGATTTTTAGCCACTCTCGATTTTGTACTTAGAAAAAATCCAAATTTTTTTTTTTTTTTTTTCCGTTTTTTTTCTAAGTGTCTGATCGAGAGAAGGAAAAAGAGGTGATTTTTAGCCACTCTCGATTTTGTACTTAGAAAAAATCCAAATTTTTTTTTTTTTTTTTTCCGTTTTTTTTCTAAGTGTCTGATCGAGAGAAGGAAAAAGAGGTGATTTTTAGCCACTCTCGATTTTGTACTTAGAAAAAATCCAATTTTTTTTTTTTTTTTTTTCCGTTTTTTTTCTAAGTGTCTGATCGAGAGAAGGAAAAAGAGGTGATTTTTAGCCTCTCTCGATTTTGTACTTAGAAAAAATCAAATTTTTTTTTTTTTTTTTTCCGTTTTTTTTCTAAGTGTCTGATCGAGAGAAGGAAAAAGAGGTGATTTTTAGCCTCTCTCGATTTTGTACTTAGAAAAAATCCAATTTTTTTTTTTTTTTTCATTTTTTTTTCTAAGTGTCTGATCGAGAGAAGGAAAAAGAGGTGATTTTTAGCCACTCTCGATTTTGTACTTAGAAAAAATCCAAATTTTTTTTTTTTTTTTTTCAGTTTTTTTTCTAAGTGTCTGATCGAGAGAAGGAAAAAGAGGTGATTTTTAGCCTCTCTCGATTTTGTACTTAGAAAAATCCAAAATTTTTTTTCTTTTTTTTCAGTTGTTTTTCTAAGTGTCTGATCGAGAGAAGGAAAAAGAGGTGATTTTTAGCCTCTCTCGATTTTGTACTTAGAAAAAATCCAAATTTTTTTTTTTTTTTTTTTCCGTTTTTTTTCTAAGTGTCTGATCGAGAGAAGGAAAAAGAGGTGATTTTTAGCCTCTCTTGATTTTGTACTTAGAAAAAATCCAATTTTTTTTTTTTTTTTTCCTTTTTTTTTTCTAAGTGTCTGATCGAGAGAAGGAAAAAGAGGTGATTTTTAGCCACTCTCGATTTTGTACTTAGAAAAAATCCAAATTTTTTTTTTTTTTTTTTCCGTTTTTTTTCTAAGTGTCTGATCGAGAGAAGGAAAACGAGGTGATTTTTAGCCTCTCTCGATTTTGTACTTAGAAAAAATCCAATATATTTTTTTTTTTTTGCCGTTTTTTTTCTAAGTGTCTGATCGATAGAAGGAAAAAGAGGTGATTTTTAGCCTCTCTTGATTTTCTACTTAGAAAAAATCCAATTTTTTTTTTTTTTTTTTCTTTTTTTTTTCTAAGTGTCTGATCGAGAGAAGGAAAAAGAGGTGATTTTTAGCCTCTCTCGATTTTGTACTTAGAAAAAATCCAATTTTTTTTTTTTTTTTTTTTGTTTTTTTTCTAAGTGTCTGATCGAGAGAAGGAAAAAGAGGTGATTTTTAGCCTCTCTCGATTTTGTACTTAGAAAAAAATCCAAATTTTTTTTTTTTTTTTTCCGTTTTTTTTCTAAGTGTCTGATCGAGAGAAGGAAAAAGAGGTGATTTTTAGCCTCTCTTGATTTTGTACTTAGAAAAAAATCCAATTTTTTTTTTTTTTTTTCTTTTTTTTTTCTAAGTGTCTGATCGAGAGAAGGAAAAAGAGGTGATTTTTAGCCACTCTCGATTTTGTACTTAGAAAAAATCCAATTTTTTTTTTTTTTTTTCCGTTTTTTTTCTAAGTGTCTGATCGAGAGAAGGAAAAAGAGGTGCTTTTTAGCCTCTCTTGATTTTGTACTTAGAAAAAATCCAATTTATTTTTTTTTTTTTCATTTTTTTTTCTAAGTGTCTGATCGAGAGAAGGAAAAAGAGGTGATTTTTAGCCACTCTCGATTTTGTACTTAGAAAAAATCCAAATTTTTTTTTTTTTTTTCCGTTTTTTTTCTAAGTGTCTGATCGAGAGAAGGAAAAAGAGGTGATTTTTAGCCTCTCTCGATTTTGTACTTAGAAAAAATCCAAATTTTTTTTTTTTTTTTTTCCGTTTTTTTTCTAAGTGTCTGATCGAGAGAAGGAAAAAGAGGTGATTTTTAGCCTCTCTCGATTTTGTACTTAAAAAAAATCCAATTTTTTTTTTTTTTTTTTCTTTTTTTTTTTTAAGTGTCTGATCGAGAGAAAGAAAAAGAGGTGATTTTTAGCCACTCTCGATTTTGTACTTAGAAAAAATCCCAATTTTTTTTTTTTTTTTTTCCGTTTTTTTTCTAAGTGTCTGATCGAGAGAAGGAAAAAGAGGTGATTTTTAGCCTCTCTCGATTTTGTACTTAGAAAAAATACAATTTTTTTTTTTTTTTTTTCCTTTTTTTTTCTAAGTGTCTGATCGAGAGAAGGAAAAAGAGGTGATTTTTAGCCTCTCTTGATTTTGTACTTAGAAAAAATCCAATTTTTTTTTTTTTTTTTCATTTTTTTTTCTAAGTGTCTGATCGAGAGAAGGAAAAAGAGGTGATTTTTAGCCACTCTCGATTTTGTACTTAGAAAAAATCCAAATTTTTTTTTTTTTTTTTTCCGTTTTTTTTCTAAGTGTCTGATCGAGAGAAGGAAAAAGAGGTGATTTTTAGCCACTCTCGATTTTGTACTTAGAAAAAATCCAAATTTTTTTTTTTTTTTTTTCCGTTTTTTTTCTAAGTGTCTGATCGAGAGAAGGAAAAAGAGGTGATTTTTAGCCTGTCTCGATTTTGTACTTAGAAAAAATCCAAATTTTTTTTTTTTTTTTTTCAGTTTTTTTTCTAAGTGTCTGATCGAGAGAAGGAAAAAGAGGTGATTTTTAGCCACTCTCGATTTTGTACTAAGAAAAAATCCAAATTTTTTTTTTTTTTTTTTCCGTTTTTTTCTAAGTGTCTGATCGAGAGAAGGAAAAAGAGGTGATTTTTAGCCACTCTCGATTTTGTACTTAGAAAAAATCCAAATTTTTTTTTTTTTTTTTTCCGTTTTTTTTCTAAGTGTCTGATCGAGAGAAGGAAAAAGAGGTGATTTTTAGCCTCTCTCGATTTTGTACTTAGAAAAAATCCAAAATTATTATTATTTTTTTTCAGTTTTTTTTCTAAGTGTCTGATCGAGAGAAGGAAAAAGAGGTGATTTTTAGCCTCTCTCGATTTTGTACTTAGAAAAAATCCAAATTTTTTTTTTTTTTTTTTCCGTTTTTTTTCTAAGTGTCTGATCGAGAGAAGGAAAAAGAGGTGATTTTTAGCCTCTCTCGATTTTGTACTTAGAAAAAATCCAAAATTATTATTATTTTTTTTCAGTTTTTTTTCTAAGTGTCTGATCGAGAGAAGGAAAAAGAGGTGATTTTTAGCCTCTCTCGATTTTGTACTTAGAAAAAATCCAAATTTTTTTTTTTTTTTTTCCGTTTTTTTTCTAAGTGTCTGATCGAGAGAAGGAAAAAGAGGTGATTTTTAGCCACTCTCGATTTTGTACTTAGAAAAAATCCAAATTTTTTTTTTTTTTTTTTCCGTTTTTTTTCTAAGTGTCTGATCGAGAGAAGGAAAAAGAGGTGATTTTTAGCCTCTCTCGATTTTGTACTTAGAAAAAATCCAATTTTTTTTTTTTTTTTTTCCGTTTTTTTTCTAAGTGTCTGATCGAGAGAAGGAAAAAGAGGTGATTTTTAGCCTCTCTCGATTTTGTACTTAGAAAAAATCCAATTTTTTTTTTTTTTTTCTTTTTTTTTTCTAAGTGTCTGATCGAGAGAAGGAAAAAGAGGTGATTTTTAGCCACTCTCGATTTTGTACTTAGAAAAAATCCAAATTTTTTTTTTTTTTTTTTCCGTTTTTTTTCTAAGTGTCTGATCGAGAGAAGGAAAAAGAGGTGATTTTTAGCCACTCTCGATTTTGTACTTAGAAAAAATCCAAATTTTTTTTTTTTTTTTTTCCGTTTTTTTTCTAAGTGTCTGATCGAGAGAAGGAAAAAGAGGTGATTTTTAGCCACTCTCGATTTTGTACTTAGAAAAAATCCAATTTTTTTTTTTTTTTTTTTCCGTTTTTTTTCTAAGTGTCTGATCGAGAGAAGGAAAAAGAGGTGATTTTTAGCCTCTCTCGATTTTGTACTTAGAAAAAATCAAATTTTTTTTTTTTTTTTTTCCGTTTTTTTTCTAAGTGTCTGATCGAGAGAAGGAAAAAGAGGTGATTTTTAGCCTCTCTCGATTTTGTACTTAGAAAAAATCCAATTTTTTTTTTTTTTTTTCATTTTTTTTTCTAAGTGTCTGATCGAGAGAAGGAAAAAGAGGTGATTTTTAGCCACTCTCGATTTTGTACTTAGAAAAAATCCAAATTTTTTTTTTTTTTTTTTCAGTTTTTTTTCTAAGTGTCTGATCGAGAGAAGGAAAAAGAGGTGATTTTTAGCCTCTCTCGATTTTGTACTTAGAAAAATCCAAAATTTTTTTTCTTTTTTTTCAGTTGTTTTTCTAAGTGTCTGATCGAGAGAAGGAAAAAGAGGTGATTTTTAGCCTCTCTCGATTTTGTACTTAGAAAAAATCCAAATTTTTTTTTTTTTTTTTTTCCGTTTTTTTTCTAAGTGTCTGATCGAGAGAAGGAAAAAGAGGTGATTTTTAGCCTCTCTTGATTTTGTACTTAGAAAAAATCCAATTTTTTTTTTTTTTTTTCCTTTTTTTTTTCTAAGTGTCTGATCGAGAGAAGGAAAAAGAGGTGATTTTTAGCCACTCTCGATTTTGTACTTAGAAAAAATCCAAATTTTTTTTTTTTTTTTTTCCGTTTTTTTTCTAAGTGTCTGATCGAGAGAAGGAAAACGAGGTGATTTTTAGCCTCTCTCGATTTTGTACTTAGAAAAAATCCAATATATTTTTTTTTTTTTGCCGTTTTTTTTCTAAGTGTCTGATCGATAGAAGGAAAAAGAGGTGATTTTTAGCCTCTCTTGATTTTCTACTTAGAAAAAATCCAATTTTTTTTTTTTTTTTTTCTTTTTTTTTTCTAAGTGTCTGATCGAGAGAAGGAAAAAGAGGTGATTTTTAGCCTCTCTCGATTTTGTACTTAGAAAAAATCCAATTTTTTTTTTTTTTTTTTTTTGTTTTTTTTCTAAGTGTCTGATCGAGAGAAGGAAAAAGAGGTGATTTTTAGCCTCTCTCGATTTTGTACTTAGAAAAAAATCCAAATTTTTTTTTTTTTTTTTCCGTTTTTTTTCTAAGTGTCTGATCGAGAGAAGGAAAAAGAGGTGATTTTTAGCCTCTCTTGATTTTGTACTTAGAAAAAAATCCAATTTTTTTTTTTTTTTTTCTTTTTTTTTCTAAGTGTCTGATCGAGAGAAGGAAAAAGAGGTGATTTTTAGCCACTCTCGATTTTGTACTTAGAAAAAATCCAATTTTTTTTTTTTTTTTTCCGTTTTTTTTCTAAGTGTCTGATCGAGAGAAGGAAAAAGAGGTGCTTTTTAGCCTCTCTTGATTTTGTACTTAGAAAAAATCCAATTTATTTTTTTTTTTTTCATTTTTTTTTCTAAGTGTCTGATCGAGAGAAGGAAAAAGAGGTGATTTTTAGCCACTCTCGATTTTGTACTTAGAAAAAATCCAAATTTTTTTTTTTTTTTCCGTTTTTTTTCTAAGTGTCTGATCGAGAGAAGGAAAAAGAGGTGATTTTTAGCCTCTCTCGATTTTGTACTTAGAAAAAATCCAAATTTTTTTTTTTTTTTTTCCGTTTTTTTTCTAAGTGTCTGATCGAGAGAAGGAAAAAGAGGTGATTTTTAGCCTCTCTCGATTTTGTACTTAAAAAAAATCCAATTTTTTTTTTTTTTTTTCTTTTTTTTTTTTAAGTGTCTGATCGAGAGAAAGAAAAAGAGGTGATTTTTAGCCACTCTCGATTTTGTACTTAGAAAAAATCCCAATTTTTTTTTTTTTTTTTTCCGTTTTTTTTCTAAGTGTCTGATCGAGAGAAGGAAAAAGAGGTGATTTTTAGCCTCTCTCGATTTTGTACTTAGAAAAAATACAATTTTTTTTTTTTTTTTTTCCTTTTTTTTTCTAAGTGTCTGATCGAGAGAAGGAAAAAGAGGTGATTTTTAGCCTCTCTTGATTTTGTACTTAGAAAAAATCCAATTTTTTTTTTTTTTTTCATTTTTTTTTCTAAGTGTCTGATCGAGAGAAGGAAAAAGAGGTGATTTTTAGCCACTCTCGATTTTGTACTTAGAAAAAATCCAAATTTTTTTTTTTTTTTTTTCCGTTTTTTTTCTAAGTGTCTGATCGAGAGAAGGAAAAAGAGGTGATTTTTAGCCACTCTCGATTTTGTACTTAGAAAAAATCCAAATTTTTTTTTTTTTTTTTTCCGTTTTTTTTCTAAGTGTCTGATCGAGAGAAGGAAAAAGAGGTGATTTTTAGCCTGTCTCGATTTTGTACTTAGAAAAAATCCAAATTTTTTTTTTTTTTTTTTCAGTTTTTTTTCTAAGTGTCTGATCGAGAGAAGGAAAAAGAGGTGATTTTTAGCCACTCTCGATTTTGTACTAAGAAAAAATCCAAATTTTTTTTTTTTTTTTTTTCCGTTTTTTTCTAAGTGTCTGATCGAGAGAAGGAAAAAGAGGTGATTTTTAGCCACTCTCGATTTTGTACTTAGAAAAAATCCAAATTTTTTTTTTTTTTTTTTCCGTTTTTTTTCTAAGTGTCTGATCGAGAGAAGGAAAAAGAGGTGATTTTTAGCCTCTCTCGATTTTGTACTTAGAAAAAATCCAAAATTATTATTATTTTTTTTCAGTTTTTTTTCTAAGTGTCTGATCGAGAGAAGGAAAAAGAGGTGATTTTTAGCCTCTCTCGATTTTGTACTTAGAAAAAATCCAAATTTTTTTTTTTTTTTTTTCCGTTTTTTTTCTAAGTGTCTGATCGAGAGAAGGAAAAAGAGGTGATTTTTAGCCTCTCTCGATTTTGTACTTAGAAAAAATCCAAAATTATTATTATTTTTTTTCAGTTTTTTTTTCTAAGTGTCTGATCGAGAGAAGGAAAAAGAGGTGATTTTTAGCCTCTCTCGATTTTGTACTTAGAAAAAATCAATTTTTTTTTTTTTTTTTCCGTTTTTTTCTAAGTGTCTGATCGAGAGAAGGAAAAAGAGGTGATTTTTAGCCTCTCTTGATTTTGTACTTAGAAAAAATCCAATTTTTTTTTTTTTTTTTTCATTTTTTTTTCTAAGTGTCTGATCGAGAGAAGGAAAAAGAGGTGATTTTTAGCCACTCTCGATTTTGTACTTAGAAAAATCCAAATTTTTTTTTTTTTTTTTTCCGTTTTTTTTCTAAGTGTCTGATCGAGAGAAGAAAAAGAGGTGATTTTTAGCCTCTCTCGATTTTGTACTTAGAAAAAATCCAATATTTTTTTTTTTTTTTTCCGTTTTTTTTCTAAGTGTCTGATCGAGAGAAGGAAAAAGAGTGATTTTTAGCCTCTCTCGATTTTGTACTTAGAAAAAATCCAATTTTTTTTTTTTTTTTCTTTTTTTTTTCTAAGTGTCTGATCGAGAGAAGGAAAAAGAGGTGATTTTTAGCCACTCTCGATTTTGTACTTAGAAAAAATCCAAATTTTTTTTTTTTTTTTTTCCGTTTTTTTTCTAAGTGTCTGATCGAGAGAAGGAAAAAGAGGTGATTTTTAGCCACTCTCGATTTTGTACTTAGAAAAAATCCAAATTTTTTTTTTTTTTTTTCCGTTTTTTTTCTAAGTGTCTGATCGAGAGAAGGAAAAAGAGGTGATTTTTAGCCACTCTCGATTTTGTACTTAGAAAAAATCCAATTTTTTTTTTTTTTTTTTTCCGTTTTTTTTCTAAGTGTCTGATCGAGAGAAGGAAAAAGAGGTGATTTTTAGCCTCTCTCGATTTTGTACTTAGAAAAAATCAAATTTTTTTTTTTTTTTTTTCCGTTTTTTTTCTAAGTGTCTGATCGAGAGAAGGAAAAAGAGGTGATTTTTAGCCTCTCTCGATTTTGTACTTAGAAAAAATCCAATTTTTTTTTTTTTTTTTCATTTTTTTTTCTAAGTGTCTGATCGAGAGAAGGAAAAAGAGGTGATTTTTAGCCACTCTCGATTTTGTACTTAGAAAAAATCCAAATTTTTTTTTTTTTTTTTTCAGTTTTTTTTCTAAGTGTCTGATCGAGAGAAGGAAAAAGAGGTGATTTTTAGCCTCTCTCGATTTTGTACTTAGAAAAATCCAAAATTTTTTTCTTTTTTTTCAGTTGTTTTTCTAAGTGTCTGATCGAGAGAAGAAAAAGAGGTGATTTTTAGCCTCTCTCGATTTTGTACTTAGAAAAAATCAAATTTTTTTTTTTTTTTTTTTTCCGTTTTTTTTCTAAGTGTCCTGATCGAGAGAAGGAAAAAGAGGTGATTTTTAGCCTCTCTTGATTTTGTACTTAGAAAAAATCCAATTTTTTTTTTTTTTTTCCTTTTTTTTTTCTAAGTGTCTGATCGAGAGAAGGAAAAGAGGTGATTTTTAGCCACTCTCGATTTTTGTACTTAGAAAAATCCAAATTTTTTTTTTTTTTTTTCCGTTTTTTTTCTAAGTGTCTGATCGAGAGAAGGAAAACGAGGTGATTTTTAGCCTCTCTCGATTTTGTACTTAGAAAAAATCCAATATATTTTTTTTTTTTTGCCGTTTTTTTTCTAAGTGTCTGATCGATAGAAGGAAAAAGAGGTGATTTTTAGCCTCTCTTGATTTTCTACTTAGAAAAAATCAATTTTTTTTTTTTTTTTTCTTTTTTTTTCTAAGTGTCTGATCGAGAGAAGGAAAAAGAGGTGATTTTTAGCCTCTCTCGATTTTGTACTTAGAAAAAATCCAATTTTTTTTTTTTTTTTTTTTTTTTTTTTTTCTAAGTGTCTGATCGAGAGAAGGAAAAAGAGGTGATTTTAGCCTCTCTCGATTTTGTACTTAGAAAAAAATCCAAATAAATCCAAATTTTTTTTTTTTTTTTTCCGTTTTTTTTCTAAGTGTCTGATCGAGAGAAGGAAAAAGAGGTGATTTTTAGCCTCTCTTGATTTTGTACTTAGAAAAAAATCCAATTTTTTTTTTTTTTTTCTTTTTTTTTTCTAAGTGTCTGATCGAGAGAAGGAAAAAGAGGTGATTTTTAGCCACTCTCGATTTTGTACTTAGAAAAAATCCAATTT